>NC_054056.1:86562545-86718573 GCF_017639655.2 Falco naumanni
ATGTGTCTTTCTAATGTATTTCTTGCCTCTTCAGTTATAATGCTGCAGCTGTGAAACATTCATTAGTATACTGATGCTTTGCTGATGTGTTACTTTCAAAATATAAGATGTTGCAATGTATCTACAGTATTTCTTTTTCAACTGCAAGGCTCAGCAATATTCAGTTCAGGGTACATGCAGAAAAACTCACTTCTGGTTTTTGTAGTCCCAAATACAATTTTACCTGATATACTTTGAAGGGTTTTGTGGTTCAAAGTCTTCATTAAAGAGCGTGCTTACTGTTCAAGCATTACATGACAGAATAAAGACATAGAAAAGAGTATAGTTAGCAAATAACTACACTATAGAGTTCATTTTAAAACAGCATGTGTTTTCTGATGTGGGAGTTTGTGCAAAGATGAACTAGGAGAGAAAGGCCACTATCCCATGAGATAAAAAACTGCAGTCATTTGCTCTTTCATTACAGAAAAAAAAATCTGACAAATGTCTGAAGTCTTTTCACTTAAGAATATTTTGTTACTTTTTACTGCTGCTGGCACAAATATATATGTTCTTTAAGCCTGCAATGCTCTCTGCTGAACTGGTCAGTACATCTCAAAAGCTGTTTTGTTCAAAAGGAAGAATATAAAAGGGGAGTGGGGATTAAAAAGAAAAAAGGCAGGGAAACATTTAATTTCAGCAGTTTGACTATGGCTGGCTAACAACTGTTAGTTACAAAATGGGAAACTCTTTTTCCTTTTAAAGAATAACAAAGAGCTCAGCTACAGCAATGTAATATTATAATGTAATGAATACTTAAACCTGCTTGCATTGTCATGAAGAAGAAAGGTGTAAGTTTAAATAACCTTTCTCTGATGTAATCTTTAAACCTGCAGTTATATTACCTTCAGTATACATTTATCCTAAGTTATCCAAAACAAATGCATCATGTAATACAAGATTAGGTATTTCATAAATATAGGCTTGCATAATACGCATACATATTTGTATGTAGTCAACAGATTGATGGAGATTTTAGCCATGCCATAACCAAATTGCTGAAGATTTGCATTAAACTTAATCTGTATATGAAACCTTGGCTTTTCAGAGCAGTAATTTTTATTTAATATTGAATTACTTAGTACCTTCAAGATCTATTTTTTTAATGCCTCTTTAGCGCATGGCAATATACATTAGCAGCAGAAATCAATCGGCAAAATGGAATAGAGTTTGAAAGTGAAGACAATAACAACATTGTGACCAAAACCACACATCTCAGGCCTGTCACAGACACCAATTTAATCAAGAGAATGTGGCACCAATAGGGCTTCCAGGTCACACTGAAAAATTAGCCTTCTGGCTTTATTAATTGCTCCTATAATCCTTTTTATGCAAACTTCCAGTCTATTCGATTCCAGATCCAAAAACTACAGACTGTAACCAATGTATTTCATTCACGCATTAAAACTAGCTTTCCAAATAGGATGAAATGTCTTTGTTTGGAACATGACCTTACATGCACAATTTTTTACTAACCTGGATGTTTACAAGTAGACAACACTTAGAACTGGAAGACTGAACAATAATCTTTATGATATCCAGTACCTATATGTTAACATACATAGCAGTGGGAAAGAGATGGTGGAAATGGGAAAGAGATGGTGGAAATTTTATGTTTCCTCGTGTTTGACAAAAATCTAAATTATTTCAGAGAGGGAAAAAAAAAAAAAGGCCTGTTTATGAAGAACAAAGTAATTGAAATAATGTTCATTTACAACTCCACAATGAGTTGAAGGATATGGTAATAACAAGACCATTACATTTACTTTCAGCATCAAAGCCAGGTAAATTCAGTTCTTGTCTGCTCAGGGCAATAACATCCTGATGATGAAGCTGTGTTAACAAGTATGTGAAAGAGACTTCACAACCTTTCATTATATTTTTCCCTAAGTTCTTGTACATTTCAGTGTACAGTTTACAAGGATGTCATTATTTCCTCATTGATCTGACTATGAGGTTGTAGTTCTTAATAGGACACATAATTTCTTTTGAAATAAGGATTTTATTTTAATCTATGCTTTCCTGCTTCACAAAAGTCAACATTTTCTAGTAGGTGGTTAGTCCAATAATTCCAGATGAAATCAATAGCAACTAAATCATATACAAAATTTAAAGAAACAATATTGAATGTAGTTAGAAATTTTTAAAGATATGTTTCTCGATCCCTCAAATGTATTATTATTCCCTAGAATTTACCTTCTCGTGTGCAAATCCCACATGATCAGTTCTATCAATGTGAGTTGTTTACAACAGAAAACATCTGTTCCTTGCAACAGCTAGTCTTTTGCAATGCTACCTTTATTGCAATAAGGAATAATTGTGAAAGACCTTCATTTATGCTACAGGTTGCAACTCAACCAGTTGCATGGAATAATATATTAAAAAATGGTTTAACACTGACAAGTACCACAATAGCAAGGGAATATCCAAATATTCTGAGTGGTCTAAAATGTTTTTTAACAAGATATATATGGATTAGTACTCTAGAAATATAGGGTAAATCCAAATACCAAGATTCACCAGAAGTGTTATAGAGATACTTTACGTTTAGCAAGCACAGACACATTGTCACTGCTCGTACTTTTCCCATGAGGATGATAGGTCCAAGATGACCTTTACTGACTTTATTAGAGAAGCGTTTACACTTAACCTAAATCAGAAGGGCAGAAATAAAACACAGCCTGTTAAATGTGCAATAATGTATTTAAGCTAAGTCTGCTGGAACCTTTTGCTAGGTTGTCTCAGCCTGACCTCCTTTCTTATGAAGATGGGGTTTGTGACTCATAGTTTTTGTATTTAGGGCGTTTCAAAGCTGCAGCTCAGCAGGAGTCCAGTAAGTATTTCTGAAGTAGCTCTGTGAGGCACATGGACACAACCAGAGAAATTGTAGACTCCTTCAGAAGAGTCAACAAACTGGGCTATCATTTAACTAGCCATCTTTCCCCTTAAAAATGCTCCATGGCCTTTCCCAGTTGTTCATATCCTCAGTATCAGATAATCTGTTCTGCTCGTGTAATACACTTGTATTTCCAAGGAGATTTTTTTCTTCACAATACTATTCTGACAGTCCCCATATAGCAGCTATATGCAAAGCCTCCCATGCAGTAGGAAGGTCACTCCATGACTCTACTAAATATAGGTTCAAATATTTTTAATGGATGTGTAATAATTCCAGATGGAATCTGTGTTACTGTGAAAATATTGCAGTGCCATCACTGAATTGTATTCAAGGGAGAAATGAAGTGCAAAGTGGGAAAGCTCACAGGTAGCTAATATGTGGTTCTATCATATCATGTAATACATGACCTCCAAAAGTATGGTTTCATCATTTTCTATCAATGTAAAGTATCATACAATTTTTACAGGAAAAATAGTGATATTTTTCATATTGCAGTTCATAGCTGTACCATCATCCTTCCAAACTTGCAGATGTGAGGATTTCCTGGAAATGTTCAAGTTCTGGAAGGAAACAAACTTGCAGAACTGGGACCTACATATATACTGATATGATGGCATCAGAAATCTGCAGATTAATTGGCTGAGAGTTACCAGAGTAATAATAGGATTTCAGTATGCTTGTGTGTGAGTCTACTTGCTACAGTTGTCTTGCTAGTGAACTCCTGTGTTTCCTACCACATTTTGTCCAAAGATTCCCAAAATATGTATTTATATTTTCAAGACACTGTTTTCCATCCAGCTACAAACAATCATCCTTCCCTACAATGTCTACTTGTTTTAGAAAGAACAGGCAGGCAGAGCAGCACCAATTCCTGCTGCTGCTGCTAGCTATTCTTTCTCCCTTTCAATGACAGAAACCTTTCCAAGCTCTTCTCTTCCCATTAAAACTGAAAATTTGGCTCAAGGGGTAGCCCTCTTCATGATGCAAGGCAGACCTCAGGTGTGCAGAGACCCTGCTTCAGAACTGCCTTTAGAGTACTGACAGTTGCTGTGAAGTTTCAGACTTCAGGAAGTTTCTGAGCTGCCTAGGTATGGATTTAATACCAGAAAAGCAGGAAAGTAATTAAGCATTTGAACACCAAGGTGGATACCTACCTATTGCAATTATGAGAGTCTATTATTTCCTATTTTCTAAAAGTCCTACCGAGACAAGTACATTGTTCTCAGTGGGAGCAAATTACACTCTGAATTAATTACTCACTAATTAGTAGACTATCCCCACGGCTTCTTGCCCCACAATTTCTTCTGCTGAATTGTTTAGCACAAAGCACTGTGTATCTTATAACACATTTGATGGGTACTGTTTGTATCAGGAACTAGTTACTTTCCCCTGCTTTTTTCCTTTCTAGCCAAAGCACTTGTGTGGCCTGTATTACTCTGGCATTCAAATTTTCCGCAATCTTTAGTGCATTTAGTTTCTTATTTGGGGAAATGGGAATGCAGTGACCTTAAAAAATGGATGAATCAGACATAGATAGCATATAAGCCAGGCTCACAGAGAGTGGGGACAACAAGGGAAGTTTGTAATACCTGCATTTCAGATGACTCCCACGGGGACTCTACAGTGCTGACTTGGGCACCTAACATGCCTCTACAACTCAGAGATCAAGTTAAGTGCATTGCAAAGCGCTTTATAGCAGCTGGCATCCTGTGTGGGGGAGTGTCTAAGTTAACCCACTGTTAATATCAAGGAGAGGCACAGATCTTAAATCTGCCCTTCCTGGGAGATTTGGTACTTCATTCAGAGTTACCAAAGATGTTTCCTCTAGCAAGAATTCTGTCCTTCTTCACTCTGGTAGTTTGTGTCTGAACCAGATAAAAGTCAGTGTCTTTCTTAGAGCATTGTTGGAGGAAGGAATGTCCTTTCTTCACACTTTATCACTAAGGTCAAGGTTGCAGTATCCACACTATATAGGAAAGACTCATTTTCAGTGCCATCATGGGCTATTTGCTATTCTGAAGAAGTTTCTATGTCTGAAAAAAAGACATTTCCCTGTACAGAACTGAATCAAGTTTAAAATCATTAACACCTCTGTAGAAACCTTTTTTGGATTTATAAAGGTAAAATAGACTTAACTGTGTATCTTGTAAGTGACAGAAGATGACTTTACGTAAAAGCACAGGCAGCTACTATTAGATGCAGTGTTATACATTCACTGACAATAATGCCTCATGTATGTCCCACTCACAGCTGACAAGTCAGTCCTTGGTAGTCTTTTAGGGAGTAGGCAGAGAGGTAAAAATTCCTCCAGTCTCAGATGACTAGATATTGTTAATACAGCTCTTTGAATCATAAGTTGCCGCTTTGGTTCAAAAAAAACAAACACAGGTTTTAGGGTCTTTAGGATTTCCACTGCCAAACCTTCCTTACTGTCTTTTCTAAGTTTACCTTGCCTATAACCACAGAACTCCTGAAGCTGAGGTTTAGAAAACAGATAATTAAATAGATAAATAATCTTGCCATTTGACCTTCAAGTTACCAGTGTTAAGATTTTGTTAAAATAAGGTCTTGAGCTGACTCATTTCTGGTAGGACCTAATGGCAAATGTTGAATGAAGTAGTGAGCATTTCAATGTCTTGGCAGAAAGCACCATGTCAGTTTCTCATTGCTCTAACAATTTTAATAATCCTTCCTTTATCAGCTTTAAATTTCATTCAGCAAAAATGTTTTAAATAAATTTGTCACTGAGGTAATACAGCTTAGAATTTCCTTACTTTGTACGTATACGTATACATACATATTGTGTCAAAGACAAAGGAAAATTCTCATTCGGAACATATGACCTTGAAACCATGCACAAGATTTGGTCTGTAATACTTCAGAGCTATGCATACTTTTCTCATTGCCACTGTGGAAATTTGTCACAGTTCTCTTGCAGATTCTGCTCCTTAAATAAGAAAAATCTGAAATTTCCTTTAAATCTTCAAAAATAGAATGCTTCTTATTATGCCACACCACTGAGTGGTCTGCCTTTGCCCACAGAAAACAAATCCTTACTTTCCTGTGTATAAAACACTTTCCATTCTTGTATTGTCTCTGCAATGCTGATAAGATTGAGAAAGATGGAACATGCACCACCAAGACAAAAAAACCGTCATGTTTACTGAGAGCACAGCAGCTTTCAAACAGAAAAAAAAAGGAAGCTGTTTTCTTCCCTCCTGACTTTCTTTCCTGTTGAGGGCAATCATCCTAGAGCCTCGCAAAGATTTTTTATCCCTATTAGTAACTATCTGCAAAGGTTCTCAGCAGTGACTTGCTGCAGACAGTTTAATGACTCTCAGGTCATTCTCAGGTTGGAATTTAATTATTACCTTGCAAATCTTTGCCAATTTCTGTTGATAATTCTTAGTGACATTCAGACCTGTATGCTTGTATGGTGTTTTATGACACTATTTAACCTAATTATTTCTAAAGCCATATGGCCTAATTTAGGGACTCTGGATTAGTTCTATTTTTAGGTTTCTATCAGATTTAAAACTTTCTCTCCCTGCCCCTGCCCCGGTACATAAAACAGCCAATACAGTAATGGGTTATGCTGCCTCATCCAGGTGTAAGACTTCAGAGATCCCCAAATGCAACATTTTTCTGAACCATGTAAAATTGCATTATTGGGCTCCATTAGTTGTGGCTGTGCTCTGGGAATTCTCCAGGGTATCTGAAGTGTTTTAACTGTAGCAATCTGAAACATTTCTGTTCTTTTCTGACTAAGCTGTTCCAGGTACTGACCAAGTGTGCTACTAACTTCTTTGTCTTGCTTCTGTTTATTATACTTCAGTATTATTTTCTGTCCATGATATTTAAAAATGCATGCCTATTTTATTTTTGGTGTCATTATCATTTCCTCATAGCTCATTTACAATTTATTTTAGTCTTGTTTTTTGCATGGTATGAGCTATATATGCATAGCCCACATTTAGAATTTAAGAAAAGGTATGATTGCTTTCACAGACCAGTCTAGTAGCATATGCAAAATAAAATGAAACAAGCTGGTGAAATAAGGAACACTGAGATGTAAAACACATATTCCTTGGTGTTTATTGATTTTCATTGAGCCTGGATGTAATGTCATGCTAGATAGCACAGCTCATGTATGCTTTCTTAATAAAATCCCATTAAATGTCCTGTGCCACGATTATTTGGGAAGATTTCTTTAGTCTTGCTGATGTCTTTGGTAAATCAGTAGGGTAGAATAGAACGGTTTTTGCTTGACTTTCAAACATTTGTTTTCAAGTTAGGCATATTGATAATTAAAACACGATAAGCACCTTTCATTTCTGTGGTTTTAAACTCGCTATTTGTGTTCATTGTAGCTTGTTTCCTCCAAAGCATACTGATTTTCAGCAGAGCTGCCTTATACTAAGTTTAGGGGGGAGTTACCCCAGATGCCCTAGCATACCAGAGGTGGTTGTACAGGGAGCATGGCTGCTCCCTGGGAAATGGGTATGGAGGATGGGGGTATTTTCTCTCAACACATTGGCTAGTTGAAGTCATAGTGCAGAAGTTATTAAAGCTGCACCAGCTTAAGGGAAAGGACAAAAAGGTTTGTATAGATGTTCAAAGAAGACATGGTGTCTGAATCAGAACTCAGTGTAGCACTTTTCATGAAGGGGACAGCAAGGTGGCAGTTTAAAGTTGCCCACCTATAAGCTGCAAGAGATAATACTTGGTTCTGTTTAATTGCATGAATCTATGCAAACACCTCCAGCAGACTTTCAGACAGAGGACAGTTGCATCACTAGACAACCAAAGTTAGTTTTTGACAATTTGAATGCATCACTGTTTGGATGACATTTATGAATGTTTTTATGCCTCACCAATTTCAAGGCGTATAGGAGTGACATGAGCTACAGTGAGCAGGGCCTTGCTGATTGCAAAAAAATTGAAATACAGAGGAGAAGACCACAAAGAACCATTTTTGTCTTGAATCAGCTTACCAGACCCAGCAACTACTGTAATTAACTGTTTTGGTGTCATTGCCTGTAGACCAAAGAACAAGGTGATGGCAGTTCTTCATGTCCAAGGTAAAGCTAATTCACACTTTCCATCATCTCAGTGCTCTCAGAACAGCTGTCTGTGCTGATATCTTATATGACATTTTCCACTAGGAAAAAAAAAAAAAAAGTAGAAATTGCAGAAAGCTACTAAAATCCTGCCATAGACTGAGATACGGCATGATGGAGGAGATAGGGATAATATTATGGAAGGAAAGGACCAGCAGAAATGTGCATGAGATAAAGAAAAGTGAGGTAAATGGTGGTCCTAGAAATGGGTACTGACAGTATTAGAGCAGCAGAGGTCTTGGCAAGGAGACAGCACAGAGGCCTTCATCAAGAGTGTTTCTGGAGAGTGTCAGTTCATCCTTAAAATGCAGAGGATGAGAGGCAGGTAAGAGGTAGTGTGTATGCTTGGGATGAAAAATTAGAGATGGAGGGATGCAGACAACCCCTGATGGCTCCAGTGAGTTCAGCCTATGGAGATGACAATGTCTTCTGCCCCTTTGTCAATAACAGTGGAATTTGTTGAGTGCAGGTAAACAGATGGTGTAATTGGGAAAGGATATACACAATTCCTTGATTGATTAGGAAGTACTGTCGCAGTCATCCAGATTCTTCTGCATGACCAGTGGGGATCTCACACACTCCCCTGAAGTCCTTAAAGCTCTGTGCCATCATGCACATCCAGCCACAGGAAAACCATTTGCAGAATCAGAGCTTTTCTTCTAAAGTTTAAGTCTAAACTTCACTCTCACACCCAACAGAGATTCAACTAAACTCAGCTAATGGTAAGCCATTGTTCTGGGTAGGAACTGGAAAGGAATGCTTGAAACTAGTTTGGTGCAAGCTAGTGCAGTACGATATGAGCTGTATTCATTTCAGGTTAGACAGCAGCTTTCAGTGCTGTTCACTTTCAGGTTTTTTTCTCCCTCTCTATTAAATTTTCAGCTCTAATTTAATAATACTATTCTTTTGCTTTTCTCTTCTCCTGCATCCATTTTAAAGTGTCTGCTAAGCAATATCTGACCTTGCTGTTAATTATTTGCCCACAATTGTGCTAATGGAGCTATAGCATAATGCAGAGCAATAGTACTGAACCAGGCCATCCATCTTCAGCCTCTTAAACTATGAAATCTCATCTACAAATAATGAAAATCTTTTATGCCCTATAGGTTCTAGATTCAGATTTGATTCTTTACTTTCAGCTGAGCCCTAGGAGTGCACAAAAAGAGATCTGCCTGTTTTGTCAGGATAATCATTTCTTTGTCAGTGATGCTGAGAACAATGTTAGTTATGAAAATAATACTTATGTCAGTCTATGTTAGAGTTTTGTCTAACACCTAGACAAAAATATCCAAGGAATTTCTCACTGCCTGAGGGATTATGGAGTTATTTCACCATTCCTTTATTTATTTGTGTGCTCTGTTTGCTTCTATTTACTCATTTGTTTTTTTCTTCGATTTTAATTGACTGTGCTATGGAGTTACATTCGTTTCCATCAGCATTTTTTCCTGAGAAACAAGCAATAAACCATGCGGTTACTATTTTTACTCTTGCTGAAACAAATTCAGTGTAATGTTTACTCCTAATCATAGGTGATACTTGGAATCAAAACACAGGGTAAGCAGTAAGTATACTGGATGCACACCTGAAGTCCAGACATTAGATGGTCCTTTGCTGCCACCATCTGATATAATCTTCAATTACAGTCGCTCATACATTACCTAGAATTGAGAACTTCAAGTGTTAAGAGAGCCCAGATCTATGAAGGAATGTATGGATGATCCGTTATTACAAATGGAATTGGAATTGAGATTCAAAACTTCAATTCCTGATAACACAATTCCCACATTAGAGCCCTTTACAATGAATAGCCCCGTTTGCCAGAAAGGGAGTCACACACCCCCAGTAGCCAGATGGGAAGTATGGAGGTGAACCAAGAAAAGATGCTGGAGGAAGGATCCCAATTTCCATCTTAGATGCCACTCGAAGCCTGATCTTCAGCTTGTGGATTGAGGTGTGTCTTTGTGCATAAGCAATCTCCTCATGTTTCCTCTCAAAGAAATGGTCAGAGGAAGTTAGGAATTTCCCAAAAGGTGGAATGTAAGGGATCAGTTCCACCCTTGACTGAGTGGCTTCAAAAAATATGCTTTCTCCTTTCAAGTGTCACCAAATTCTAGGCAAGCCTCTGACAACCTACAGGCAGGACTCAACCTGCTGAAGCTGTCAGGAAAGAATGAGGCATTCACGGACCAAATTGCACCATGGACTTTATTGCAATGGTTGAGACTATTTGCATAATTTGTGTTAAAGCTTCATGGACAAGCTTCAGGTCTTCAACACATCACCTCTTCAAGTCACATCTTTTAATATAGTCTGTGATCTTTAAAAGTCAAGGTTAAAAGTAAGCCTTTGAATTATTGTCTAGTTATGCAAAAATTGATCAGGTTTTCAGGTATACTGGATACCTAAGGTGTTCCATGGTAGGAAACAGTTACCCTCTTAGTTAAGTCTGCAGCACTCAAGTATAACACCCAAGAAAGATCATTTATTCCACAACAGAGTTTGCTTTTTAAATTGAAAATGTCAATAATTTTCTTTATAAGGGTAAAACATCAACTCAGTCTTACTATTTGTTATAGGCCAGACTGCTTTACCCTTAAGTGACGTGTTCTTCCTTATGCTGTATATGGTGTGGAAGCAGAAAGTTTGTACTGATCTTCAGTGGATCAGCATCTCAGTCAGCTCCTTTTTGGCAGCTCCTTTGTCCCCTGAGCATATTGGCCAAATCTGAACTTCTGGTCCTACTTACAGCCTGCTTAGGAAATGGATATTCGTCCCTGCTCTTTTTTGAATGCCCTTTTTTTTTGTTGTTACAATGGTGAAAAGTAAAAGAAGAAATAAAATTCAAGCAGTAGTCTTTCTGAACACAACATACACACACACAAAAAAGGAACTGAGAAAATGACAGGATGAAGCAAAGCAGTGAAACAGATGTTTGGCATCTGGCCACAGTGGAATGAACTCTCTCCACACAGAATTCTGTGTTTTTCTTACGTTGAAAAATAATTAACTTGTAGAGCAGCAGGTTCAGAGAGACCTGAGTCTGGTGATCGAGGCAATTAGCCCCTATCAGAGCCATTGTTTCAAGCTTTCTGAAAAGTCAGCTGAGTACTATTAGTTAGCCCTTTGCAGCTAGATGAGCCAGACAAATTCTTTTCAAAAATAGAGCTGATGTTCTGGAGCACTTCTCTGTGATGGGGTGAATTCCATAGCAAACTCCAGTCATGGCATGTGTGAGGTCTTAATTGTTAATTATTTACACAGCTGGGAGAAGAAAAAAAAGTACTTTTTTTTTTTTTCCTTTTCTTCCAATTGGAGTCCTTTTATGCACTCCTGACCACCTCTCCAGTCATTGGTTATTCGGAATCCTCTTTCTTTACCATCTCTTCCCCCATTTCTCTGGGTGTGACAAGTTTGCTGAGGCAGTGACATGCAGTAGCTATACTAGGACTCCTTTGCATTCTTTCCTCAAGTTCTTTAACAGTGATATGTAAAATGTATGTAGGATACTAGGAAGAACAGATGACTCATTTCCATCAGCTCAGCAGAATTTATAACTTTGACATTGTCTGCACGTGTATTCCCCTGACTCCATCCTTCAAAACACGATGAAACAAGCAGGCCTTTCTCTTTGTTCTGAAGTTTTACCTCTTTCAGAGGAGCCGAGACTTCACAGGACATTTCATTGGGAAGCACCTAAGCATCATAATTCAACTGCCAAAAACACCAAGAATAAACTAGATAATTTGTGATGCCGCAGAAATGAAATGTCATAGCTTTTTTGTTGTTGTTTATATGGTTACTTTTGTTGAGGCAGAGCAATTCATTTACAGAGCATGGAACAGACGGAAACACAAAGATCTCCTTTTGAGATTCATTTCAACAGTCCTACTTCTTGACTGTCCTACAGCCGAATCTCTTCCAGTCATGCAGTTTTACTCTCCTGCCAGCCACAAACATAATTATTTTCTATAGAAGGTTTCAGTTCTGTGTGTTTGGTCCACCTTTGTGCACTGCCATACAAACCGTTACTTGCTATAGCAGGCAGTCACCCTGCAACATTGCAGCGTTGCAGCACAGGACTTAAAGAGCATTTGGGAGATCAAAATACAGAAGAACCCTGAAGTGGACATATACATGTACAAAAATAAAAAAATAGTTAAGGTTGCTATGATGAAATGTGTGAACGAGACATGAACTACTCTTTATTCATTCTGGCAATTGTATTTTAGATTGCTTCACTGTATATTATCCAACGGACTTCTCAACTGATCAGAAGTCTTAACTGCATTATATGTTTACTTTGTGGCAAAAACATGCATAGGCTTAATCACAACAAGTTTTATCAGTTGTGTTTGTGCTGCAAAGACTGCAAAGACTTCTTAAGAAACTGCTAGCATTCTGCGGTATATATTATATAACAAGCGGTAAATAATTTTGTTACATATGTTTAATAGGAATAAACACATATGGTAATTTCTAGTCAATCTGAAATCAGCTTTTACTTCCCCTGTGCTCAAGCAACTGCACACTGTGTAATATTCAGGAAAAGTTTCTAACCTTTTATAAAACACATTTCTTTTAAAAGACTTTCTCTCTTGGCAGCAAACAAAACTCTTCCTAGCCTAAATGACAGATATAATGACTCTAAACAACTGAAAGTTATTCATGTGGTAGCATAATTTTCAGTTACTGAAACTGGTCTTTGAATAAAAGTTTCTTAAAAACTGCTGAGACTAGAGGAAATACAGAGTTTTGCTTAACTTTTTGACAAGAATAATTGTGTATAGATATGTAATTGAAAGGCACCCTCAAGCTAGGCTGTGTTTGTATTTGGACTATAGTTGAGGCAAGCTTCACGGCTTGCTTGTAATTCCATGGTAATCCTAATTATCCAAATCAACTTGATGGAATGTATCAGGACTCATTAGATTTTTTTCAGATGAAAACTTGAGAACCTAAGCTTGCCTATGATTAGAATCTTGTTACAACACATGCCTCGAACTGAGATCCATACTTCTGGCATAGAGTGTTGTAAATTCTTTAGTTTCCATGATAAACCAGGCACTGAGCTGTTCCCTAGGGACAGAGTAAATTAAATTCAGTACATGACTGATGCTCATTAGAGGCCCTGGGGCTCCAGTGAGGTAAGGCAGAGGAGGGGTCCACACTGTCCAAGAGTCATACCCAGTTCTTTTCCACTCCATCTACCCACCCCTGCTCCAGGCATGCAGAAGTAGCCTGGCAGAACTTGCTGACTTCTTGTTCAGTACTTCCCATGATGAAATTATTTGTAACCAAGACCACAGGGACACTGCTGGTAGAGACTGTCTGTACCCTTCAGGCTGCTTTTTATATGAGCCATCAATGGTTAAAAATGGGTATTAACCAAATATGCTTCTGTTCATATTTCTTTGTATGGTTGTTAGTATTTTAATTTTTTTCTTTATAATTAAGCTTCACAGCTTTCAGATGAATTCTTCAGATAGTTCACTAGTGGGATCCCAGCTGGCACAGGTTTTGAATCTCAAATATTGCTGCCTAGGTTCAGAGTACCTAATTCTTAATATTCATGCAAAGTAGTTAATTGCGAGGATAGACATCAAATTAAATTATCAATTCAAATATAACCCATATCATCCTTACATGTGACTTGCTTCACTGTAATGATAGTTGCCTTTGATTGCAAATAAATAGCCTCTACTTCAATTTCAACACTCTTATCCTAATTTTGTAATAAAGGTTATATGAATCATGCAAATTTCCTAGAAATAAATCTCTTGTCTTGCCCTATGTACCATTACCTCTAGGAAGGGTAGAATGGATCTCATTGTCATTAAGAAGTATTTGAACATTTTACCAGGAATGTGTCTTTTCTTTTGTTAACAATGTAGAAGTTCTATATCATTAACAAATATCCAGTTTTAATTTTTTTCTAATTCACCTGAGCAGAATTCAAATACAGCATGCCATCTGCAGGCTTTTATGTCCTAATTTTAGCTGCAGTAATATGATAGATATTAAAGCAATAGTAGAAAAAGAAAAAACTTTTCCAACACCATTTGAACCATACCGCAGAAATGTTTCTTTTTCTCATTCAACAGAATTCCCTCAGACTTTTTTCTCTTCTTCAAATAGATAACAGTGAAAAGGTAAAAAAATATCTTTTTGAGACAGAAGCTTCGATACCATTAATGGGCATAATGCCCTTTTAATGAATAACAAAAGTATTCATAACTCAGTGTTCACCTTCAAGATTCAGAGTCAAATGCACTGCCAGATCACCAGAGGTTTAAATCTTTGGCTACACTTAATAGTTATTAAACTGAACCAGGGAGGTTCAGTTTAATCAGGTCAGGCTCGGCACCTCAACCATCTACAGACCAAGTTGTTAGAAAGGTCCCTGAGGTGACTGTGGTTTGAGCCAACTATCACTTACCTGGCAACACCAAGGCATGTTTTGGGAAGCAGCTTAAGCCAAGGGCCATTTTACTAGGTACCTTGGCGGCAGCCACCTTGTCTTGGAATAAGAGTGTTTAATTGTATAGACATGGGCTATTTCCTAATAGTTAGCCTTTGGTGGAAGAGAAAAATCCTAGCTGGGTTTCATTTTCAGGTGTCCTTTTATGGGTGGTTATGGGGTTTTCAATATCCAAAAATGATCAAGCACATATCACTGCCAGTAAGCATCGTTAGTCCAAGGGTTTAGATGACAGCTTGGCATTTCAAGAACACAAAAGAGCGGCATATTTTTTTTGGAAGATTTTTCTTCCTTAACAGAGCAGTGACAGTAACTGCATGTGATGGTACGCAAAAAACTCCACTGAATTTATTGCAGGATTTGGAGGAAAATAAAGTTCATAGCAGTGGAGATAACATGAAGGCCAAGCAAAAGAAGAACTAACTCTTCCTCCGCACTACACCAGTCAGTCGAGTGTTTCTATAAGACAAATGAATCTGAATTCATGTCTTTTGTATTGGGGAGAATAAGGCTGGTTGCCTGCATAAACTAGAAAAATAATTTTGAGTGTGGACTGGTTTAGCTGCCACAAATCACCAGAGCATATATATGACCTTATTTTCTGTCCACCATGACAAGTGAAAAGGCAGGCAGAGGAGGTCCTTCATCAAATGAATTTCTCTCCTTGGGGACCTCCCTTCAGGCAGGGAGGTGGCCACTACAGTTTGTCTACACCTTGCAAGAAACAACTGTCAGCAAAATCTGCTGCCTTTATTTTCTGTGTTCATTGTAAGAGTTTTAACTCAAACATTTCACATGTTTAGGGTCTCAGGCAATATGAAAAACTGTTACTCTGCTAATCCATAACAGCCTTAAGAGGTTTCTGCAGCTCACCTAAGTCTAAATTTTTGATGACAGCTTGTGAATTTAATGATAGAACTGCTGAGCAAATGTCAGCTATTTGCCAAAATATTCCTTGCATCTCCAGTGGTTAAGAGAGTTTTTCAGCTGAGTGCAAAAAAATGTACAGCCCACCCTGTTCCATTCTTTCTTGCTCTGAGCCATTTCTCTTCTTGCTCTTTCTGCAGCACTGATAGAAGAGTATTTGTAGCCCGTTTCGTTTTTGTTTGATAGCATAATAACTGCGATTGGCCACAAGATGGCAAGGTTTCTTCACTTTTCTGTGATGAGAAGCCTATTTTAGGAAAAGGGGAAGGGATGTGAGGTGGAAATAGGGTAGAAGGAGGAAATGCACAAAAGGACTCTGATTCCCTTTGTTACTTCTGGATTTCCAGGCTTGTGAGTAAGCAAAGAAATACGTTGGGTTTATTATATGATGACATTTATTTTCCTGACAAAAAATTATAAATATATATGGGAAAAAAAAAAAAAAAGAGTACATGTTTATTGCTATTAACAGATGTTAAACTTTCATAGAAATTCTATCAGTTGTCAGAATAGAAATGCTAAGCCAATAATAACAGCCTCTTTGGAGCTACATGTATGTAGGATCCTGCCCAAAATATATTGTGTTTCAACAACCAGAGTTCCTTTGATTTGCATAGAAACAGGTAATCTCTTGATTGCAAAACTGGTAAGAAAAGGATGGAGGCTTTGTTGCTCTGGGATTTTGCAAAAAACTTCATTTTTTAATTATTCTTACCTTAGAATGTGTGTGTGGGAGAGTGGCAACTCCTCTATCCTTCTTTTTTTCCTGTCACATATTTATTTTTCATTAATATTAAAGTATATAACTTCTGAATCTAGTATGTTGTTTTCTACAAAAGAAAATCATGAATAATGCCATTATTAAATTAAACCACTTTTTAAATTATTTTGAGAGCCTTTCATGATGAGAATATTGAGAAACACTTGAATCATTTCCAAAATGTATTTTTCTGTGAGATTTTTTATTTGACCAGCATCTGACCCAATGTTTCCCAAATTCTGTGTAGGTAGTACTCACCAAAGATTTCATCTTAATTTTTCTCTTGCTATGTTGCAGTTACAGGGGCGTTACTCTTACACTTCACTCAAATTTAATTCTTAATTTTTTAAAAAAATATTCTCTCATATGTTGTATGCTACCTATTGATTAGCCAATTTTCTTCCCAAAAATCCATAGCCATAGCAAGGGATACTGGGTTTCTGTTCACTACTCAAGCCTACAAGCAAACTGCTCTACTACCACCAGAGGCCAGGTGGGTTTATTCACTGCCTCCCCCTTCACAGGTTCAGATCCATACTCACTACTGCTGCTCTATACACTGCATTAACATAGGTGTTTAGTGATCTCATTCATTCATTTAGATTTTTTTTCAGCCCAAGTGACTCAGTGCACAGTACTATAATGTAGGAGGAACATTTATCAAAAATTCTGTGTCATAGCAATAAAAAGCCTGGGAGATGATAGCAGCATAGCAGAAAAAGTAAAAATCTTGAAAATTTTAAAAATACCTTGTAGCAGGAAAATAACTATCCTCTTTTTCTTCCACACAGCTCTTGCAGCATGTTCCAAGTATCTGTTGTGTCATGGTTCTGTGTGGCTAATGTACATTAGAAAGTGTTAAGTTACAAACTGACTTTTAGAATGGATGCTACAAAAAAAAAAAAAAAAAAAAGCCTGAGTTTCAGCTACAGTGTCGGTAAAAGCAGAAATAGAGAATATTTAAACTTTCCTGGCTTATTAAGATAAGTGTACCCTATTTCTTCAGCATTTTAAAGAAAAATTTTAGTAAACAAGCTCTCATCAAGGAGATATTTAATTTGAACTCCCTGATAAATAGCGTGATGCAAAGCTCGTTGTAGGTTATTCAAAAACTCTTGCTTACTTCAGTGGGATGTGCACCTGGAGCTTAGTACATAAAGCTGTTCTGTTTTCCAGGCTTTTAATTTAATAATGTGTTTGCCTATTGCTAGTAACTCTGTATCCTTGAGAAAGAACTCTTGCTCAAATGAGGCATTTTTTTCTGGTCTGCTATGATTATTCGACAAATCACCTGCTGTAAGTAAGATTAGTTGAAATCAGACTAATCAGGTCTGATCTCAGTCATTCACGTACAGTTTCCATTGAAATCAATGTGTGAGGTGGGGGGACAGAGGAACGTAGATGTTTTAAAGATGGACTCTAAAATCTGGTCTTCGGCCCTGACTGATCTGTTTTTCTGACTCCTTGGGAGGTAACTTCTATACTGGTCTCTCTCTTTTTGACTATTTCAACTTGCGACCATTTTTTAACTTTCCCCACCTGTGCCATAGTTCCTTTCACAAAAATGCCTGGAACACCCCATTGAACAGGCATTCCTTGGGCATTTCTTGCTCATAACCAGGTAACTGCAGGTCAAGAACTTAGTGTCTTGAGATGCAGAAATGCTCCTTAAAGGCAGCAAGGATTTCACTTTGTAGGACAAACACGATTTAAAAGACCTGCACTTCTCAACAACTGTCTTTGCCTTTTCCATTTATTTCCTGACAGACATTATCTTCCATTTCAGGGAAGGGTATTTGTCAGTGTAGTTGCTGTGATATTTCAGTTTCATTCAAATTTTTCTGTGGACATGCTTACATTTCCAGTTCAAAATGTAACTCAGTTGCCTATTGATCTCATAATCATGAGAATATTGAACTTTTACAACTCCCCAAATATTTTTTGTCCCCCAAAGCAGGGAGTACACTGGGATACCAGTATAGCTTTCTTCAATGATTATCATGGGAGTTACCATTATCACCAGAATTAATGTTTCCTACATGGCATGCTAAATCTCTCATATAAACTGTAAATCTGAGCAAATTTAAGTATCTCCTACAGCTCTTACTGGTTCAAAGCTGTCTGAAATTCTCTACTGCAATAATCAATTAATTTTTCTTTAAATTTAACAGTTTCTATCGTAAGTTCTTATTTTACTAGGACTTTTTTCAACTAAGACTTCTAAAGAAAAAAAAAAGGCATGCACAAAGTATTAGTAATGGGAATTCTGCCTGTACTCTGTTTGAGATGGGAAGAAGAAGAAGAAGAAGAAGATGTCTCTATTTCTTGGGATTTTTTTTTTCCTAATTGCTTAGAAATGTGGCTTCACCAGATCTGCATAAAAATTCTGGTTAGCTGCCTCAGAGTTTGAACAAGGAAAAGATCTTTGTTGGGTTTGTCCTAATGCTTGCCAGGCAACTGCTCTCTGCATTTCTTTATTCCAAGTACGTGTTATCCAGTTTTTTCATACTGGAAAATGCAATGTTTGCATTTTATTCCTTCCCACTTTGAGGCACCACCTTAAGATGATAGACTTACTCAGGTCATTAAAAGCCAAGATCTTCCTCGGGTGTAAAGCGTTTTCAGACAGGCAAGAAGTACCTCAACTCAAAACCAGTAGATCAGAGACAACTGTAATGTCAGATTACAACCCCACGGCATAATTTGTGCATGGGCATACTAATTAAAATTCAAGCAACCTGATCATACTGAATCCACAGCTGGCTACTATAGAGAATTACTTTTTCCCTATTATAAATTAAGTGCCTATTTTATTTTATAATATAACTCCAAGATTTTCATACAGGGTGTGGGGTTTTTTCTCATTTGAATGTACTTAGAAGAATCAGAATCCTCTAAACATCTTCATTTGTAATGTTTGATGGTGATACAAACAAGTGGCTCTACTGAAAAAACCCAAATGCCCGCAAATAACAACACAGGATTTTACAAGGCAAGTGGAATTAATGATAGTTGTAATTCCAGCACGAAATTTCTGATTACAACTTCCACAGGCACAAAGCCCAGCAGAACTCGCTTCTGGAGGAACTTTTTGCTTTGGGAGTTGCAATGGAAGCTCATGTCAGCAGATGGCACTGGAGACACAGCTGTGAGGCCATCGTCCTCAGAGCAAGTCTGGAGACTTTTCAGTTTAGAGATTTTATTCTTTTCTAGTTTTTCCTTAGAGCAAAGTGTCATAGCTGAAGGTCACCGCCTCTGCCTTGTATTGTAAACCCTTGTGATGCTGGGTCTGTCCCACCACTCGTGTAAGTGTCGCAGATGCAGTTTCATGATCTCTTTTCCATTGGTGAAATTCAGGCAGGTTGCAAAAGCAAACTTTGTTTTGTCACATTTTGGTGTGTTGAAGTGTGCTATTTTGGAAATGAAGTTATTTCCTTTAAAAAAAAAAAAAAAAAAAAAAAAAAAAAAAGAAGGCATTTGATTAGGAGGAAGGCAGGGAAATCAGGAAGAAATACTGCTGGGGAGACCAGCTGTTATTTAACCAAGCCTCCCAAGTGTTAGAGGAAGAGTTTTAGAGCATCTGGGTGGGGAATCTGCATAATCAGCTGAAAGCTGGGTTGATTTTCTTGGAGATACTTGGCTGAGAAACTGAGTGTTATTTTTTTTGAGCACCCTCAAGCTCAGGTCTTAGCCTGCACTTCATGTAATGTCTGGGTCCTCTCAGCCATTTGAGTCTCACACAGAAACTGAGAGTCCTTGTACCTTCAGGGGCTCAGAGAGGATAAGCAAAAGAACCTAAAATATGGGAAGACACCCCAAGGAAGGCACAAACTTTATCTGAGTAGCTATGCAGGCAGCAGTGAATTAAAAGGGACTGAAACAGGCTTTCTCAAAACAGCACTCCCCGTTGATCTGAACTGCTGAAGACAAAATGCCTTGGGTCAGACTGTTTTGGCGAAATTTAACTAAAAATTTGATAACATAAATAGATGTTCTGCCTCATTCCATCTTTTCAGAATGTTACCAGTGTTCCTCCACTTCTCACTGCTCATCACGTTCAACGGTTTCCCCTTGCACTCGCACAGTTTCTCTGATTCTCCAGAGCATGTCGCCATATGGTATGGAATATCCCTTTGGTCAGTTGGGGTCAACTGGCCCACTACATCTCCTCCCAACTTGTTATGCACCCCCAGCCTACTTGCTTCTGGGGTGGGGGGGGGGAAGCTGAAAAGGCCTTGACTCTGTGTGAGCACCACTCAGCAATAATAAAAACAGCCCTGTACTATCAACACTGTTTTCAGCACACATCCAAAACATCACCCCATACACACAATTTTGAAATTGTCTTGTGAAATAAGTGAAATCTAGTCACTGAACAGGTATGCGTGAATATGAATGACAGTTCAGTGATAAAACTGGAGGAAAAATAAGCTCACTCACTGACCTGAAGTGGTCCCATCTACTTCACCCATTCTGGCAAATCAGTGTAACGAATAGACATGACAGCTTAATGTAAAGAAGCACAGAATTTTTTTAGGGGTAGGGTTGAAAAGCAGCCTCAACTTGCAGAAGAATGAACACAACATATCATCTCTAGGAAGAGGTGGCCAATTATCATGCAAAACAATTGGCTGCAGAGCAGTGAAAGTTGAAAATGTCTCCATCATTTTGTACAACAGGCCATGAGCCACGTCTTAAAAAACACATCACAAGTCAAGTCCAAACAAAATAGCCAATGGTCAATTGCATATAATTTGGTGGGAAATCACCTTTCACCTTTTCTTTCTGGCTGATTTGCCTTACATTCTTATTAGCATGTTCAGAGTACAGATGCCTTGTATTCCAGATTTTGAGGCTCACTGGAGTATAATTAATTGCTAACCTCGGTAGGAAATTATGAGTACCTTGGTAATAAGTCTCTATAATGGTCTGCAATCCGTCAATGTAAAAACCTTAAAATTTAAGGAAAGAACATTATCGTCTTGGTCATGACTGGGTTTTGATTTACAGTATCGTAAATTTGCAATTCATGTCTCCATTTCAAATACATTCCAATTTTTCATATAAATGGTGAATCACCTTTTGAATCTTACATCCACTTGAATAAAGGAATTTGTTCATTCATTGCTATTGATCACTTTATAATAAAAGCTTAGATGGGCCTATTCCACCTATATTCTGTTAGTTTCTTTGTGTAAATTATCATACAGATCACTTACACAAAGGATAGGATGGTCCAAATTTAGCACAGGTTACCTCTATCTGTCTTCCAGTTTTTTACAGATTCGGTCCAACTGACATGTAGAATCAAGTTTGAAAGGGTGCTTGGAGCTTGGAAGAAATGTAGTTTTTTTATATAGCATCTGATTCCGACACTTGTCTGATACAAGTAACACTACATATAAAAATAAAGATAATTCTCTAGTTAATAAAGTATCAATTTATTTAAATTATTTAACATTTACAGGGAGAGATTGAATACTTTGCAGGAGGTTAGTATTTTTTTTGTTTGTTTTTCATGATGCTTTTGTAGACAAATTCATATATTTGTTTTAAATTACTATGTTTTTTAATTGGATTATTATGAAATGCTGAGACTTCTAAAGAGGTGAGATTAAAATGCACTGACATTTTTGTATAGGTGGAATGGAGCAATTTCAATGTACGATATGGTCTGATGATAACGTTTCACTAGGGTGTGATTTCTTTTAAAATGTTGAAAACCTTTGTTTAATTATCTTTAAGTTTGCAAAACAAGAAAACAACTCCGCATTATGAAAGGAACTTTAAAATCTGCATTTATCATGATGATAATTTAATTCTACTTTCTTTTGCAGTATTTTATGTTGCTTAACATGTGATGTTCCATAGTTCCTGGTATCTCAAGACAGATCCTAGACCGTGGTTTAAGGCTACATCACTTTATAGGTGCAATTAATAAAGGAACTCTTTATTTATAATTTTATTTATATAATAAATAAAATTATATAATGATTTATTTATTATATAAAGAAAAGTGCCTTCATTTAAATTTAGACACCTATTTTCCACTAAAGGGCTGCACATTAGTGTATTAGAGTGCAGTCATCCTTGGAAACATTGATTCCACTGAAAATTTCAAGACTACTTCCAATAAGATGCTTTTACCAAAGAGAAAACACTGGGCAGTGAAATGGCATGATTAGTCATATGTTTAGCTAGAGATACCATTTACAGATCAAATTTATCCCTCTATTTGAAAGATTAGGCTATTAAGTTCATTGAATTGGAAAATTAAGAATTGTGAGCCAAATGTTCAGTTAATTTAAATTAAACTAATTTTGATGATTTTCCTGGATTTATGCTGCATAACGTAGAGCCTCCCACATCATGAAACTCAGTCAGCCATGAATGTAGGCAACTAAGTCATATAACATCTAATTTACAACAGCTGGAAATTTGACTGTTTTCTTAATCTTGAACTCATTGATAAAAAATGCTGCATTCTTGAACCTCATTATATGTTTTCTATATGATAGCGTATAAAAAACATAAAACTATTTCCCCTTCCCAGAAGTCAGGTGTTTTAAAGGTTATTAATTTGATGATATTCAGAAGCAATACCTCTATTAATATTTGAAAAATATTTTCACTAATACTTACTAGTCTGAATGAGGGCTGCCTAATAGACTTGTGTCTCATCACGCCCTTTAAACACGTTAATCTCTTAAAAAATAATCATCACATGTTCTGCTGCTGTCAGAACAGTGTGGAGATTGTGGCATTGTTCTGCAGAGGGGGATGTAATTGTGAAAAAAAAAAAAATATCAAAAATCCACTTGATGGGACTATATTTCTACACTGGACCTTTCTATCCAGTGTATTGATGTCAAACACCTCGCCCTCCCATTTTATCACATCTGCCATATTTTGACTGCAGTTTAAAATATTCAGCTGTAGAATGTTCAGAAAGACATGAAACTCTCAAATATTTCACTGTATTTTGGTTTTCTGGTCCACAGTACAGCTTGAAGAAAGTGTAATATTTTCTACAATAAGTTTTATATCAGTTAAGCCCACCTCAGTTTTTCATGTGGATTTATTTTTGCATTTACTGGAAGTCACTGAAAATGTCATACATAGTTTTGATTGTGTGTGGTTTAGATTAAAGTTGGATCAACTTCATTTCATCATACGTTTGACATGATCTTGCATTTCTTCTGCTTTGCCTTTTTCAAGCACCCAGGAATGTTTGCCAGATAAAATCACTGTGCTCAGTCCCTGAGAAAATCTGGCAGTGTAAATGCTTTTTCATTTAGTCATAGCATCATGGAATCGTTTACATTGGAGAAGACCTTTGAGATCAAGTCCAACCACAAACCTAACACTGCTAAGTCCATCACTCAGAGGGAGCCCTTAAAACCACAGTGAGTGTTAAACAAAAGATGACTGAGACTAAGCTCAATGCCAATCAGAAAAACAAGACAAAATCTTCTCATGCTCTTCTTATCTAGCATTTGATCCAAGTTCAGGAGGACCTTTATTTTCCAAACTTCATTTTCTTAAATAGCTGTGTCATAAGTACTGTATCCCTCCAGAATAAACAATGTTCTGAGCTCACCACTTCGTTTTGCGATGGAATAGTGCATGTTTTGGATTTATAAGATAGCAAAATTGCATGGTTTTCATTTGGCATAAAGTAAATTGAATCTGGACTGGCTTGGGTCTACATTCCAAAAAACAACGTGTAGGTGGCCTTCAATGAGAAATCTTGACTCAGTGTAAAATGTGGATCATTCATAACATTTTTTTTATTGTGTGTAAAAAAAAATTATTGATTAAGGTTTTGTCTTATTTTAATTAATGTCCCACAAAGTTTAATGTTCCTGTCATACTTCAGAGCAAAGTTTCTTCTTTTAGGGTATTCTAATTATAATTTTCCTTTCTGTAAATCATTATTCTGAGGGAGGAAAGAAGACATTTTCAAGAGGACTTGTAACTTTTCTTATCTTCACCTTCTAGAAGTGAATGTAGTTGATACTTTCATGACCAATTTAGTGCAAGTTTTGAAGCTACCTTACCCTTTTAGTAGTGGCCAGGGAGAGTTTCATGTTCAGTGCAACATAGTTAAACTGGTTCCTATGAATATTAGTTTCAAAATAATTTGCTACACCTTTTATATTCTAAGACATGAGCAGAAATTTCAGTCTAGAGATAAATGGTGAGTAGGAGTAACTGCCTTTCTTAAATCCTTCTCTTTCTTTTTTTTACTGCAGCATCAGAGGGTTTTTCTTCTGTAAAGCCAAATTTCATTAAAAAATACAAGCACATTTTGACTGGTGTAGCTGAATCAAAAACAGAAGTTTTCAATAATGGAGGTTATTTTGGTACAGATTTTTCAAAAAACATTTTGGATATCCCTATGATTTTGGTATCTTGTCTGAACAGACTACTTCAAGAAGATGCTATTTTCACGCTATCTGAACGGGGTTTACCTTTCCAAAATGCCACAGAACAGGGAATACAAAACTTGGCACCTAAATTCTCCAATGCCTATGATTTTATACTGAAGTTTAATAAAGCATCTTCAATACATTTTCACATAGTCTCTTACAGTATTTACCTTGATGAGAAAACATTTTTCCTGCCAAGTCCACAAGGGGATAAAAATGTTCTTTATCTCCTCTACTGTACAGACATCTCTCTTCAATTTGTTTTCAGGTCATTGAGAACACAATTCTGTTTTCTGGGTTTCAGTATCCCGTTGAAAAGAGTTGCTATGTGCATTTTTAGCAGTTAATTCACAGTATGATCTGATACTTAGTAGTAACACCTCAAGGTCAGAAGTACTAGTCTTTTCAAGTCCCTCTTACTTCTGGTTTTGAAACATTCCTGAAAAGAGAATGTGTTTGATTTGGAAGTACTTTATCATGCAAAAGCATTTTCTGATGCCTTTTGTTACTTTCAAGGATTCTTTTATTTCTTTAAAATATTGGGTTTCTAGCTATTTAGCCACATTTTTAATATGCAAAATGTGTGTCATGTATTTGATATCCTTTCCTCAAATAGGTAACCAACATATTTAAAGCTTTTTTCAGTGAAAAAATTAGAGCTTTGGGTGTTAAATGTTACATAGTACCATTGTGTTATAATACCAATCTGGATTAAAAACTTTCTTGAGCTTAAAATAAAACTGAATAATTCAGTTTGCTATAATCATAGAGAAAATATCCTGTTTCTCTAAAGGGCTGAGCATATTCTAAAAACTGAACCTATGAATTCATTTGACCCGAAATGTACATAATACCACCATAGGCATGCAGCCTCATTTAGACTAGGGAAAATGATCTTCCTCCCCAGATATCTACCAATCTAAGATATTAAATCAGGTGCATTAGTAATTTTAATGTAATAAGTTCTTGTTAGCACTTTCCCTACCCTACCACCCCACATAGCACATGCACATGCACACAAGCCCCCCCCCCCCAAAAAAAAAAAAAAATCCCCCAAAAGTAGGAGCAGTTGTGAAGTTGGAGTCACGCTAGTATTTTGCACAGTGAGTGGAGCACTGTAATTCAAAGGACGTTGTTGTCTGTGTGCCATTGGTGTTACATCCTTTAGCAGGGTCTGGTGGTGAGTTGATATAATGCAGCTTTTTCCATCACTCCAAAAATCAATCTTCTTCTTCCACTTTTTGTCTCTGTTAAAGGCCTTATTCTCCTTCTCAAGCCAGTCATTACACTGATTGATTATGACTAAAATTGTCTTGAGCCCTGCACACTAAGAAAGATCCCATGTAATGAGAAAAGAAAGTGGAACATTTTCAGCTTTCTCTTGATTGTTAGAAAAGCTTTAGTCTGAAATGAAAGGCTGAAGCAGCAGCTGTTCATTGGCTGTACCATAAAACATCATCAGTTTGCATTGCTGTGAGTCTTAGACATTTTAAGTGCCCCATTTGTTCACAAGAGGTTCTTTCTCAAACTCTCCCTGTTCTGTTTTGTAAACAAAGTGTGACAATGTTCACTAGAGTGAAAAACTGAAAATGCATTTCGAACCTGTTGTAAAGCTGTTTCAATAAACATATAAAAACTTTAAAATAGGATCTTATAGTATAGTGGTGATGGTAGCAAATGGTTTCTTCAAACGGCTGTGTTTGAAAACCTGTTTGAGGTGCTCAGGTACTTCTGAGCCCTTAAGCGGAATCAAGATACATGAATCTGAGGTATATTTGCAGTGTTCTTGGGTTATGCAAGAACAGATTCTATTCTGAAGGGTTGTAACATTAAATTTAGTATGCTGAAGTGTCTCATCAGTGTGATAATTAAAACAAATGTGAAAAGGAAAACAGGGCAGCACTGAATTGCATGTCACTAATCAAATTGAAATGGATATCACCTGTTTGCAGAATATGATGCAGTTGGTGTATTTCCCATTAAAAAAACCTCTGTGCTGAAGTGGAATGATCTTTTTACTTAGGCAGAATCAAGATAGATTGATCAAAAAAGTAATCTTAAATCTTTCATGAAAACTTACCGATATTCAGCACTTTATTTCTCTAGAAATAGTATGTATGAACATTTTTTTATTAAATCCACCATTGAGCACATACTACTCTATCAAAAGCCTAAATTCCTTATTTTTCTTTTAAATCATCAGAGCAGCTTTTCCTCCACATCTGATATTTGTCCACTCTTTTATATTTGCAGTATCCTATAAGATCTACCAGCTCTGAGGTGATGGAACCTGTGCCTGCCACAGGCATCACAACTTATTTCAGATTTAACAACACGGAAGAAAAGATTTCTATTACTTAATGACTTCCTAACAGTTTTCCACTAGGATTAAAACTTTACCAACTGGATAAAAACTATTACACTTTGAAATGTTAATTCTGGACACATTAAGATTGTTTCAATGACCTAGGCTAATGAAATTCTTAATGTGTTACTAACTAGCTCAGACAAAAATTGTTACCGTAATTCTGATAGCCACTTTGCTACAATTTTGTATTGAATGAATATATTTCCAAGTCCAGGATTGTGTTTGTGCTATATTTAGGAAAATCTGTGAACTGTAACTTTAGTATGTTGTGCAAAACACTGAAGATCATGATCATTGAAAGGATTACTGTAAGGTGAAATAGAGGGAAGCTTTTCTAGTAATATGACTCACACATTGAATTCTTAAGAATTAGTTTAATGATCAGAAAAATGTAGACCACCTTTGTATACATAATTTGTGTTCTGAATTATATTAATGTAAATCCTGAAGAAAAGATGTTTTTGAGTGGAATCTTGGTTTATATTTGGAAAAAAAAATTGGGACACAAATCCTCTAAGTCCTTTTAATGTAAGGGAAGTGTATTTTAGTCCCATAATTCAAGAAATTTGAAGCAGAATGCTTCTTAAGACTGTCTCCATTGTTAAACAGGTGTTTAGAAATAGCATGAAAGCAACTGAGAAGTATTGTTGCTGCGTGGTGACAACCTCACCTCAGATGAAAGAAAAGATGATGAAAAGTCCCAGCCAAACCAGCAACCAAAGCATGTAGCAGAACAAATGGAAACCTGTCAGGGCTAGATAAAACCTGGCTGAAATCAAATTAAAGATGAGATGAAAACAAGCCAGGACTTAGCAAAATCAAAACAAACCCAAACATCAAAATTGCTCAAAACTAAAAGGAAACTAGCCAAGAACAAACTTGTCAAGAACTGAGATGGATTAGGAAAGAAACTGATCTAAGAGGAGGAACAAATTTGGATCTTACAGAGTGTGTAAAGCAAATGAAAGGAGTCAGAATGGCATTCATCTGAGATTGATTTACCATTTTTCCACTTGCCAAAGCAGAAGAGAAGATGTGCTTTTCCACTGTAGAATCTATCATATAGAATACTTAACTCTAAGCCTGAAGTTCAACTGGATTTTGAGACATTTCAGAGAGGAATATCTTATTATACCTGATTTAAAATAATAGCTAAATGTTCCTCAGATGGAGGAACAGAAAGCTTTATGTTACTGCTACCAGTCAGAAGGGACCAGTACTTTGTGCAGTACTTTTATTGAAAGAAAGGAAGAGCTATCAGACATTCAGAACTGCATTATTCGCTTTTGGAACTGGGAACAAAATAGAACTGGCCAAGTTTCACTCAAGGGTTATATAAGACAGTGTGAATAATGAGGAGAGAGTTAAAGCTGGGAAAGTATCAAACCTCTCTAGAGCCCCTGAAAGTCTTTGGGACTGGGGAGAAAGCTGCGAAGGGCTCTTTGTGTAAAAGCATCATTCTGAATTGCAAAGTGGAAAGTTCAGTCCTCCAGCATACCCAAGTATCGTAGCTCCTCTGAATCTTGTGGAAGTTACCCAAATGATTTTTTGAACACAGTGCAACTCTGAAGAGTATTCATAATGTGTATCTCTATGTGCCTGAGTTAGTAGACCAGTATCTGTGTCTGGGAAGATTCTTAGCAGGGTTCAACCACAGGTGATCTCATTCATTCATAGCTGGAGAAGCCCCTCCAGTGTCAAGAGGAGAGATTGATCTTCCAGGATTCCCTAAAAGCATGTTCAGGACATTATAGGCTTCACACTTGTTGCTGTCGAGCCTCCCCACATCATGCTAGTCTCCTCCTGTCTGAAACGCTCCATTAGTATTAGGTAGGCTGAAAGACTAACGTAGTCCTGAATCTTGGCTAGTGCTAAATCTTATGATGATTGATACTTTATCCGGGCGTATAGGATCACAAGTAAGGCTTGGAAGAAACTGCAAGATGTCATCTTATCCATCTCCTAGGCAGGCTCCTCTGAGATACATAACCTGTTCCAAAATCCTTTAGCACTCCTTAGGCAATGTATAGCTACCCTCACCAATAACAAAATCAGTTTCCAAACAACTAATTTAAATTTCTGTTGCTACAGCGTATGTTGTGACTGTTCTAACTTCAAGACACAGAAAATGGCTTATTCATGGACCCTCCCCTGTTCTTTTTGTGTGTTGCCAACCTTTACTGTATTTAAGAACTGTTATGAAGTACCTTTGCTTAGCTGGGTTGGTTTCCCCCCCTCCCCCCTAATCTTTTGTAATTCTTTAAAATTCTTATCTTTAGAATAGATACAGATTTTTACTTTCAGACATGGAGTTGTTGACCAACCTTACATTTGTAGGAAGTGACACTAAACTTTGGAAATTTTTAGTCACAGAAAAATATCTGAATGCTTTTCTAATGCTCTTGTTGAAGGAATGAGAACACTCTGTGAACAGGGCAAGGGACTGGAGGAAGAGCCATTATGGGCTCCTACCTGAGAACGAACATGGCAGGCTTTGTCTCATACCTCTGTGATCATATTGCTAAATGGCAATAGTGACGTCTGATAAAAAGAGCTCAGTCTAATGAGGGAAGCTTGACAGCAAATTCCTTAAAGATTAAAGATACATGCTAGTATAACAATGAGACTATATATTCTAGTGAAGAAGCTTCATTGAATAAGAGAAAATTGCCTGTGGTGAAAGTAAGACCAGTACCCTGGGGGCTTTCTCCTTCTAGCTAAAGAAGAATCTTTTGTGCTCAAGTGCCATTAACGTCTGATAGTGCTGAAGAAAAGTAAAGGAGGTCAGCATAAATGTGGAAGATAATAGAGACAAGGAACAGCCAAATACTTTTCTAAATATCAAGTAGCTCCAGAAAAAATAATTTCTTCTGATGTTATTTTCTAAACTAGTAGATTATGGGAATGGTGTGAATGTAACAAATTCCATTCTAATGCAGCTTTTGAAGAATACTTGAGGTTTTCATGAAATTTTGCAAACTGTATTCTGGATATGAACACTTGGGCAGAGTAAAAACTGGCTGAAGTAAAGGAAGACTGTTAAAACATTTTGACAGGCTTTCTGGCTTTAGTACAAGCACGTACTGCTGATTTAAAAGTGTTATGCTACATTATTTCTCTTATTCACACAATTTTTTAATCCACACAATCAGCTGTGGATTGTATACTAACAAATGGTGGCCTTTTTGAGGATATTTAAAAATTCTCAGTCATACACCTTATCATTTTCTCTTTCCAGATAATCCCTACTGCAATCAATCACAGGTCTGTGACAGGCAGGACTTTTTCCTGTTTCCTGTCTGGATTTCAGTGGATCTCTGTAGGGGTTCTCCTCCACACGTATCCATCAACTCTTGCAAGGGTCAAGGTCTGAGAGTTCAGATTGGGACCACTTTGAAACAATCACCTTAAGTATAAAAAAGCTAGAGGATAATGATAGTTATCAGAGAGGCTAGAATATAAAGTCTTTGGGCTGCACTCAGTTGCCTAAACATTTGCCTAGAGGCATTTAAGATGGCTTTGGCTTCAGCAGAGTGCTCCACAAGGTTGAGGGTTCCCACAGGTCCTGTGCCATATTTTCTGGCACTGTGTGGATGGCTCAGATGCCATAAATCATCAAAGTAATGCTAGACATGAATGTTTAGGCAGCTGAGTTAAGCCCTTTACAGGTAACCTTTTAATAAAAGTTTCCTTCTTTGGCACTCTGATCGGTCTTTATTTCGGGTCTGCTTCAGGAATGCTAACCACCTTTGTTGTCTCTCCAAAAGCATTTATGGAACTCCTTGATTCTAACTTCTAGTTGTAAGTATGAGAAGTACAGATTTTGCTGTTTCTTATTCTGCTTGCCACAGCCTGTTCCAGTGTTGTACCAGTGTTAGTCAGGGGTATGGTTTTGCCAATATTTTAAATTCTGCCCTCATTACATCATAAAAAGATGATGTTGTCATAAACCTGCTGAAACAGCTAAATGGCATTTCTTAGTAAAGTGAATTTTACTTATCTAAATTACACCATGTTAAAAAGCATTATTGTTAGATAATTGTCCAAATTTTTATCAATAAATGGTGCATACATCAAGTGCATAATTATAATACATCAAAATCGTATAAGGAGTATTTATTACTCGGAAAAGGTTAAATGTTGATCCTTACACATACCATTTATTTCAAGAAAAAAATAATTCATATTCATAGATGTAATATTTTCGTAGATGATATCATAAAATAACCATAGTGGAAGCTTTAAAAGGATATTATCTAAATTGACTGGGTGCATTGAATTAAACACTGAAAGACAGAACATACGTTAAGCCTCCTCCACCTTCCTTTTCTGTCTAAGGTCTGCTCATTAAAAATAAATTTGAGGATACAGCCCAGGCAAAGTGTTTATTGATGAGTAATATGTGACATTCTAGTCAGGAGTTATTTGTATTTGTAAAGTATCTGTATTTTTTTCTTATCCTCTGCTTAGGAAATAGTCTAAGAAATTTATTTCAAACAAAAATTTCTTATTGGGACCCGTAGGGTAGGAGAAGAGAGAGCTGAGAGGCGGTATCAGATATGCAGATGTGGACATTATTTATTTTTTTACCACTAGCAAGAATGAACTGATAAAATTCATTAAACAGACTGTTTTAAGACCATTTTAAACTTTTGTAATCATTTAAGAAGATGCATCCTTGTAGAAAAGTAATAAGCTTAATATGACTAGGTGATTTTTGTTGCTGAGAGGTTCCAATCATTTCTTCCCACCTCACTAAGCTTGTTGCACTTAACCAGCCATATGCAAGATTCTGACTTTTTTAAGGCTGTAATAGTGTGAAAGTGAATTTTAAAGTCTCCTAACAGAGACCAGTAACACAGAGGAACAGGAGGCTTCTGTGCCCACTCAAATCTAGCCAGCACATTCAAGTACTTTTTTTGTGATATTTTTTGATGAACAGACCTAGAATGATTCACCAAACAGAGTGTATTTACATTATATTTAGCAAATGCATTTCACTGTACTGAAGAAATAATCAGAGTTGCAATTAACACAAAGAAAAAGCAATAAAGACTGTGTTTTCAGGGATCATTTAAAATAAATTAATTCCTATCCCATGAAATTTCCATTTAGTTTATATTTTTATATTATGCCATTACTGATACATTTGCATACAAATACACGGTTGTAATAGAATAATTCACAAAAGAACAATGGAAAAATATACCTGTTGTTGTATGTGCTATGAAAAATATCATATGGAGAGATGGTAATATATGTCCAGGTTAAGCACATGAAAAAGATTAGCCATTGATGATGAGGAAAACAAATTATTTCTATAGTTAAGGTCTAATGTGGGTTGAGGAAAAAGACTAAGGACATCTTACTAAACCAAGAAAATAAGGAAAATTTGAACTTAATAATATGGACAAGAGCCTTCAATTCAGGTAGAAGTAGAAAAAGAGCAAGAAAAGGAAACAAATACTGCTACATAAAGCAGCAGATCTAAAGGGAGACCACAGGTCTCTCTCTCTAAGTCAGATCACAGACCTGATTCAGCTGGAAATTAACTCAGACAAAAAAACAAAGCAGGAAAACTGCACAAATATCCTCAGCGCATACAAACTACTGCAAAAATACTGACCTAAATGGATATTAAATGCACAATGTTAATGTGGCATGCAGGTTCTTCCTATATGGTACAGACATTTTGTCTGCTGCTATGTTTAGCAATCACTTAGCCAATTTTTTTTCCTCCTGTCACTGTTCATGTGCTTTGCAATTTCCCACCTTTCTGCTGACCTCCACAACAGAGATGGCGTTACTTCAACTGTGGCATTTGGAGATGACTGGAGTTGAAATACCAAATACATCTAAAAAATGCATCCGTTACTTCCACTTTTTTTTTTCAGGCTACACATTATTCTCAGCTATGCTGATACAAAGCCAAAGCAAATGAAAAGACATGTGGTCAGATTTTGACAAAGGGAGGAGAAGTACAGGAATAAAGTCAATATAAAGTACAGTTTTCACTTCAGTAGCTAGAGGTGTGCCAATGTGAGGATATACGAATACTGAACATTTGAAAGGAAAATTAAATAATGCACAAGACTAAAAAATGGTTATACTGGAGATATAAAAAGAAAAAATCTGAGAGAAAAAAAAAAGATGGAAAAAGTATAATTTTATGGTAGGTAGCTTAAAATAGACATTCCTTTTAATTTTAGGGTTTTTTCATTAATAAAATACCTGTAGGTTTATGTTTTTAGATGGATGCTGCAAATTCTCCCTGTCTTTGAAAAGGAGTTTTTTACTTTCTGAAACATGAATGATCCATAGGCACCAGATGTTAAATTTTTTTATGTAAGCCAAAAACATTAGCTTTAGATTTTTTTGAGTGGTTTAAAAAGCTGTTGTCAATCTATGCATTTTAAATAGCAATACAACTATTATTATTATTTTCAAGACATTTGAGTCAGCAATTATTTTTACATTACCCCATCCTCTATCTCTATTCCTTTGACACTTCTGTATTTGTGATATCTGTGATCAAGATCTTAAAACACGAAGAGCACTTCAAGACATTAATTTCTTAAAACATTAAGAAATCCATTCACGTAATTTTATTGACGGCAGATTTATTGCTGAATGAACTGAAATTTCCACCTCTTTCGAGCTGCATAGCTGCCATTGTCATCTTCTTTCTTGAATGTCATCATAACTCTTATCTCCTCCACACGGCAAGAATTTTTTCCCCTTTCCTCTGTTCCCTTTAGGAAGATGTCTGGGTTCTTTGAAACGGCGACATACATATATGTGAAAAATCATACAGTGCTGCCACTTTTTCCCCATGACCTTGTGATTCAACAGACTAGCAGGCGATGAAGTACTTATAAAAATGAGCAATCAGCAGAATGTTGCTTAAATAACTTTCCTCAAATTAAATCATTGGAAGGTAATGCAGGAGTAAACATAGGCATGGAAAAAAATTTGCATTTTATATGTTATTTCCTGCATAACCTATTCATGAGCTCAGACCTGCAGTCAGGTTTTCATTGATCAACATGCACTGATTTTTCAAAAATAGTATTTCTGCTTGAAAATTTAGCCCAAAATATTTTAATGTCCTCATATGCATAATTCTAAGACCTGACAATGAAAAGTTAGTTTTTGTTAGTTTATGAGGTCATTTATGCAGTTTTGGTTATATCAGGGCTTTTTCAAGGAATCTTGATGTCAGGCTATTGAATAGCACATTATCCCATATTGTCTGATTATGTGATTCTATATACTTTCTGGATTTTATTAGCTAGCATAAAACACGTTTGAAAAAGAGGAAAATAAATATATTTTGTCTCTGGGCTTTGTAACAGAGAAAATAGTTAGAGCCAGTAGAATCTACCCTGGATTTTAGGAGAATGGTATTACCCTGCCTTTCTCTGAGAGATTGCTGGTTACCTTCTGTCAGTGAGCAACTGTCTCACTGCAAAGCAGAAGCACGATCTCATCTCTTTTGTCCGTGTCCAAGGCAATTACTTCTTAGAAAGTGGAATTTCTTCAGAATGACTATGTACAAGAGCAAACGCAGAAACCAAAGATGTAAGTAAATTGTAAAGTTTTTTTCATGTTCTTACAGAGGAGGGAAAATAAATCTCCAGTTTCATTGAAAACCATGCTTTCCTTTACCCTGCTCTGGTTAAATAATACCAGGAAAGCAGGAACAGTATTCCCTGCAATTATCCCACTGTATCTGTATGTTAAGTGCATAAAAGAGCTTTAAAACAAAAAATTATGTCACTTGTTACTATGGAAACCCTCAATAAGTAATTGCTTTGTAATATCAACAAAGAAATAGAGATCAAATACAAGTTTAGTTCAGAACAGCATCCTTTATTCAGGACTTAATGAACAGCTTGCTGTAGCCTTTGACTTGACAGGGTTGACATGCTTTCACTCGGTGGACTTTTTACATGGTTTGCTTTAGGGGAGGCAGTGATACCAGGTCAGTTATTTTATTTTTCTTCACCACAACTTTCAGAACAATTAACTAGATTGCTTAAACCACAGAAACAGAAGCCGGGGGTGGGGGGGAGGGAAGCATGCATGCGTCTCTGTTCTGTATTTAAGACACCCCAGCCCTGAAAATTCACTGGCTTTAAATGCATGAGTTTCCAGTCAAGCACCTGTTTGAGTTTTTACATTGCTATGGCATCAGGCAGGGGTATTTCAGTATCAACGTTGTCTCCTCCAGAACATTATGGAAGGGTAACTGAGGCAAGTAAAAATGAAGTGCTGTGGGTCAGGTCATGAAGTATGTGTTACTGTAAGGGAATAGAGCAAGAGGTCAAGTTACAAATGGAGAGTATATCTGAGGCTGAGAAAAAAGACACATCTCTAAGGAAAATGCCATGTAGGGACTGTGTGCTTTCAGGCAGAGAGCAGGAGGGGAGGAATAGCAATTCAAAAGAAGGTAAAGTTTGGACTTTGGACAGAAGCATTGTTATGGTTCAGAGTTGAAGGGATATATACAGCTATATCACTGACCTCAGTTTCTGGTCCTTAGAGCTTAATCTGCACAGGTCTCCTTCACGTTTCTCACCCCAAACAAATGGATGTGCTGCATGTAGAAAGTTTGCAGGACAGATCTCTGCTGAAATCTCTGCAACTGAAATCAATCATCTGCTTCACATTCAATAAAATATATCATCTTGGTTTGTTTTTTTTTCCCCCCTGTAGCAGCAGTGGAAGAACATTATTTATATACAGGCAGATTATAATTAATCTAGTTCATTTTAACATACTGATTACTTTCACTGTTATGTAAACTGGGAGCTCATTCTATAGCCAGCTGCATTCTTGCATTCTCTCCTGTTCAAGCCTGGTTATGGTGTACAATGAGAAAATTTGGGACTGGGTAGCTGAGTTGTTAATTTTTTGTTGTAGAGATCTAGTCATTCATGAAAACTGCACAAGATACTTTTAAGAATGCTTTTAAGAAGAGAACTTGCCTTCTTCTTCTTTCCCTTCCGCCCCTCCTGACCCCAAGGAAAATCTGTGATTTGTGATTTGCAAAGAGAAAAAATAAAGTAAAAGAAAAGAAAAAGAAAAAAAAAAGAATTAAACATAACTAGAATCAAATTTGTAATTATAAGGGTGTCTGTTGCAATTTTGTTGTTTTTAAAACTGTCTGTAATTTTAAGATCCCAATCAATAAAACTGTCTTCACTATATTAGATACCAATACTGTGTACAGGGATGCTTCATTAATACCTCTTAGCTAATTAACAAGTGCAAAAGTCTTAACAGACAAACAAAACAATTTGAGTAATTTTGATACTGCTCCTATTCATATCAGTCAATGGCCTTTTGAAGGATAGATTTAATCTAAACAATTGCTATTCTGAAATATAAGGCTTAAGAACTATAAGGGATAATGTAAGGGTAAGAGCTGTGTTAGTACACAAGTACTACATTTCCTGTCCACTGCATTTAACATGTTCTCTTTCAAACTTGAAGGCGTTTTTGGTGGCCCTTAATAAATAATAAAAACAAATATTAACATATAATTTCCAATGTATGTAGAGTAAACTTTAGGTTTTATAACTCCTCACTACCTCTCAATAAAGTACTTGAACTTCTGGCATAAAATGAAAGTGAGCTTTGTAGCTTTTTCTTATTCATTGAAGTTCTGCTTCTGGATTTGGTACACTCTGAACAGTATTACAAGCGTTGCTTTCCTAACCCATTTTTTTCTTTAATATTTGAAGAAGGGTATACAGACATTTTGTACTTAATGTAAAAGTACATCAGGTTAGAAAGGAGCATCAAAAAAATAGAGACACAATGAGCTTTTTCAAACATAAAATATAAGGAATTTGTATTTGCAAATTCTGTCCTGGTTACAAATCTGTTGTTAGAGGAGCAGATGCAAAAAAAAAGATGGGTCTGCTTACCTATCTGTATGAATGGGATAAAGGTTCTATATATTTTTATTTTTTTCCAATCTGTAGCATCGTACATAAGTCTTCTAAGTTAAAAATAATATTAATGTTTCACTTCCATTGTACCTTTGAGTTTGATTCTAGTCAAAGTTGCACTAATATTAAGTAGTTAACATATTTTATTTATTCCATACATGGTTGTAACCAATGAGAATTAAAAATAAATATTAGAGTAAATTGTGAAACTTGCATCACTACAAAACTCAGATTAAAGCTGTTTCTGTATGTTTGTTGTTACCTACCTACACATACAAACATAGTCTCCATGTATATATTCGTCTGCACACCCAGATTTATAGCATGTTTTATCCTTAATTCAGGATGTTATCTAGCTGATAGGGTGGATTGTCACTTCATTGCACAGACCTAATGACTGAATGAGGGGAAACCATTGTAACAAATGCAATCTTACAAACACTGGAAAACTGGTAAACATGTGTGATAAGGCTTTTCTGAAATAAAAGGGTTGAATCATAGACTGACCTGCTTTGGGGCTGCAGCTGCTGAGGATGGTCAGGATAAGAGCTGTGGCAGGCTGCAGTGCACATGTGGGTCTTCTCCATGGAGAGGCAGTCATTCGCGTGTTCTCATGTAATCATGGAATCACATCAGATTCCATGCCTCCAAGCTTCCTCTTATGAAGCAAGTAGTAGACATTCATTTTTCACTGAGGTCTTTCTTGCAACGTCACTGTTACAGGAGTCAAGGCAGGCTTCTACCCTTGAAGAAAACAACCTTGGAAAAAACTGACTTACCTATAAACCAACTTTAAGAAATTCAAGTTATTGTTCATGGCTAGTGTAGCTTCACAACTTAAATCAGGACCACCTGGTGGAGGCCTGTGTATGAAAAAGGATGAAAAGATGATCCTTAATGATGATTCAGTCTAACACTCTAAGTGTTACTCAGAAGAAATGAAGGAGAAGAAAGAGACAGTGATGGCCTGTGTGGCAGGCAGACATGCTTTAAGGAAGGTGTGTGGCAGCACCCTGGAGGAGATGGCAGAGCAATGCCTGGAGTGCTGGTGTGGGACTTCTCTGCTACACACCTGAACCAGTGGTCAGAAAGTTAAGGCAAAGGTGGAAAAATAGGAGTTTACTTTTATTCAGCTTCATATTTTCATTGTTCATGGGATCTTTTATGCACATTGGCAATGACAATCAGAGCACAACACCAGCTGAGGCAAAGCGCATTTACTTTTGAGTGTTAGGAACCACTGATAAAGTCAACAGTTATCCTAAAAGCAGCTACAGATCCTGTCCCTTTCCAAGGGGTGAATTCCAAGGCACCAGTCCCAGATGTCTTCATGACAATATGAAGAATCCTGTCAACATCAAATGGCATTGAAATTGAGCTCCAAATGCATTAATGATTCTGACATGGCTTGGCTACCAGCCTCATGTAAAACATCTGTTTCCATCGCATATTACAGTTTGCTTAGCTGAAATTGTCAGGGCTATTTTTTATGCTTACACACTGTGAACAGAAAATTTTTTTGAAGTGTCATCCAGATCTTGTGAATATTCTGCTGCTTTTAAAACCAACAGATGATTAGTGATATTTCAGGCGGCTTTTTTAAAGAGTAATGAGAAGGGAGACATCACACTTCCTTTTATTCTGCTGATATCTCTCTCCTTATAGAAGACATGTCAAAACCTTACCTGTAATTATCAAATGGATTATGATTCTTTGGCCTCAGTCCTCAATTTTTTTTGTCCACTCTTAGATTTCCCTGTGTGCAGAGTGCCATAGAAAGTAGCATGTGCATTTATTAAAGGGTTAAATAAGTGATAATAAAATAAAAGATTTTCAAAAGTTATGCAGGTAGCTGCTGCGATGTAGAATGCATGTGGCTGTTGCAGAAGGTCATAGTATTTTTGGCTTAAGCTAGTGCTGCTTTTAGAGATGTGCTGTCCACAGGTGTCACCTGATGTGTGTTTTTTGAGTATCCTTGTCTTGCTGGAGATAGAATTTCATGTGTACTGAAAACATCTGATAAGAAATTCTGTGAAATTCCAAATGAAGGAGTATTTCGTCCCATCAGCATTCTTCGATCTATTGCATTGCCTGCTATATATTCTATTATTTATAAAGTCCCATTTGCCATCTTTTCATCATGCATTTTATAGAATAATAGAATCACAGAATGGGTTGGCTTGGAAGGAACCTCAAAGATCATCTAGTTCAGACCATTTACTGTTCTTATCTTCTTTGTCCACTTTTACAGTTAGCATAATCACTTTCAGCCTTTAAAAATAGAGTTGGAATCTGTTGAGTCTTGTAATACTACAGTTGGATCAGTCCATGATCAATTCCATCTTTTTTTTTTTTTTTTTTTTTTTTTCCTGTTAGGGCAATAAAGAGCCCCCAGTACTGAGGCTGCTGCTGTTCAAAGAAAACAGCAGCCTTTAATACAGTATGTACTAAGAGTTAAAGTGACTGGAAAACCAAATCTCATTGGGGAAAACAAGTGTAGTTACTGACCCAGATACATGTAAGAAAAGTCTGCCTCTTTCCTTAAAACATCAGAGACCCAGACAACAAGGGAATATCTCTTCAGCATGTTATAGAGACAGCTTTCTTCATGTAAAACTATCCTAGAATAGCCCCAGGATATTCCCACTGCTGCATACCTTTTTAGGAAGTAGAGTTCAGCACAATTAAGTGTTCACTAATAAGGCTGAGCAAGAAGACACTCAAGACCTGCAGGAGTGCAAATGTCATTGAATATTCACATCACATTTATACAAAAAAAATATATAATTGCTATTCAACAAGTCAGCGGCTTCAGGAATGGAAGCACTCTTCTCATAGCTTTGAAGGGAATTCATGGTGACCTGAGAAGGTTGGCTTGTTTGAAATTATTCATTTCCCAATGTTGCTAAACAGTAAAACTTGAGACATGTGTCCCTCAGTGAAGCATGCAGGGTAAATAAACTAGAATTTTTTCTTTGACACTTTAAGCAGACTTATTTTTTCTTCTGGACTGCACAAGTGAATCAAAAGTATTGGAAGATAACTGTTTCAAAAAACATCTTTTGAGAGAGTAGTGGTCTGACCAAACCCTACATGCACAACTTACATGCTGCTCCCCACAGCTCAGTGGGAGCCTGCCTCAGGAAGAAAAGTAGAATTTTTGTTCTTGTAAATGCTGGGAGGAAATACTAAAAGTAAGGAGGAAAGCTTGAGAAATCAAGAACTTACAATCTATCTTGAAAAGGGGAGAGAAAGGGATAAACAGTGCACGTACAGATTCAGAAATTACTTCCAAAAATTTGTCTGAGAGCAGAAGTTCAAGCACCTGAAATACAAGTGGAGAACATAACAAAGAAATTCAGCCAGTCATTTCAGTTTTATGGAGAACAAATTTAGGGTAACAAAAAAACCCTTAAAACCAGCTTTGGCTTCATTAAAAACATTAAATGTTGGGAGGAGTTTCTTTATCTTACATAAGTAAGTTTGTAGAATAGCAGACAATATACAACGATTCAACAAAAAGAAAAATTGGAAAGCTAGGGTGATCTGATAAAAATGCATCAGCTGTTGGTAAGGATTGATAAGAATTATTAAAAAAGATTAACATATGCAAATAATGTAATTTGGATTATGTGATTTGACATGTATTAGGGGGACTTAGCAAATGAATGCACCATACTATTGAAAGTTTGTATTTGAAATGTCATTGAAAACTAAGAAGGTGTCAGAAATATAAATGTAATACTGGTTTCAATGCACACATAGAATTCCAGTCCTCAGCCCTGCTCAGGCTGGCAGCAAATGCTGCTACGTTCATCAATAACAGAATTTATCATCAGTGAAACAGCACTTACTGTATGCTGTTTAGTCTTCTACAAAAAATCAAAACTTACAAGTTCTGGAACTGTACTCCAGTAATGATATGAGATCTGGGAAAATCAATAATAGTTTTTAAAAATGAAGTCTATTAAAATAACAATCAACAGGTTGAAGATAATCATACTCTAAAGCAATCTATATAGAAAGACAATTCTGTCTCTTAAACTGAGAAAACCAGTGGTTAAAACCTGAAGTTAGATGACTGCAGGATAAGTCAAGATATACATTCTCAAACTCTACTCATAAAGATAATTTACTAAGAGTACTTGCAATTTCTACTTTCCATCACTTAGATTTTGAATCCAGATTGCTCATCTATTTTAAAAAGTCTCTTTTAAACACATACTATGGACCTGATCATAAAGTATCTATACAAACCTTACAGTATATGTGCAAGTTGAAGAAAGTATTATTGTCATAAAACCTCTAAAACCTATAAAATTCTGGAAATATTGAAGGGACTCCAGCCTCTGTCAAAGTCTCTGTACACTGCTGTAGCAGTGCCATCCACCTCTCTACTCAGAAAAGAGAGAAAAACCTTTGACGGGTTCAGAACAGAGAGAATCTGTTCTCTTAAGGGAAAATCTGGTGTTGATTATTTTCATACCAGCTTTAAGAAAAGAAAAAAGAAAAGACTTGCATGGCTGCATATGTAAGCAGTGCAAGTTCTGATTTTAAGAACACTTTGTTTTCATAGCTGACCTGATTTTTTTCTGTTGCCTTTCATAAACTTTCTCTGTAGAAACAGAGAAGGAAAGAACATCTTCATCTGACCTCTAGTACAGGTCTTAACTTCAGACAAAGCCTGTGTCTCTGCCTCTTTCCATGATCAAAACTAGAAATCCCAATCTTTCTGATACATGCAATCTTTTCTCAGTAAATCACTGAGAGTTTTCATTACAAAATTAAACACACAAAATAAAAAAAGCAGAGGACTTTTAATAAATGTCTCAGTCATATACTTCCAGCTGTAACTAGTGATAAGATCAAGCAGCACAGTATGTACATATTGATTGCTTTACAAGGAAAAAAATCATAACGTTTCAAGAAATACCTTTCAAGTCTCTCAAATCATTATCGAAAATCTGATAAACCATTAGAGGGATATTTACCGGTTGTGAATCATCAGCCAAGACTTAAATGCTACATTAAGTCCAGGACCTTTTCAGCAGTTTTATCTTTGAGATTCTTTGACAGAAAAATCCAAAACTGTTTCTGGATGTTACTTTGGAAATATTCCCCCTCCTCCCTCTGTACACAGCTCAGAAGGGACGGAGATCTCGGGTACTTTAGAATGGCATTACGATGATGACTGTGAGCACATAAGACTGATAATTAGATTCCAGCCCCTATCTATGGAACATTCAGCATCACATTTTTAGTTTTGAAGAGCTAACGATTTTGGCCTTAAATTTCTGCTTTCCTCTGTTCCATCTCATTTCTTCTGGTTTTTGAGTTAGTAGTATGTTAAACATTCTCAAAAATAGGCTGCGTTGTCAGATTATGTTGTGCATTATAATCATCAATCTTTATGCTTCTGCTTAAAACTGAGGTGGCATCTCTTCCTCATTGTTCTTTGCAGAAGCCTACAGTGATCTCTGCAAACTATTTGGGTTTTTTTGAACTTCCTACACAATGAAGTCTGCTTGGGGCTGCTTTTCACCAAAAATAAAAAAATAAAGATAGATAAATAAATAATGAATACATGTTGTATTATAAGTCTACCTTTGACCCTGCTGACTTAGAAAATGCCTTAGGAAAATCATCCAACTGTAATTCTTTAAATTGAATACACATTGTTCTCCAAATTGCTGGTGTCTGTCTTATTAATAGTTTCCAAAGGCAATGCTATTGCTGATTTTGGTTCACCTCCAGGTCTGTCATAAAACTGGGTCTAGGTGTCACCTTCTAGCCTGGTTTTACTGCTTGTGTTCAGATATTATTTCCTTAGAACTCACTGAAGGTTTTGCACAGCTCTTTGCAACACTTTGATTTTGCTGTATTTTTACTGCATTACTGCAGGGCAACACGTGCTATCAGCACAGAACTGAAACTTAATGCCAGAGAGTGCCAACACTCAGTAGTCTTGTTGATTATTCTGAAAATGGTCTTTCCATTTTATGAGCTATGTTTTTTGAGGGGAAGAAATTTTTTTTTTTGTAACTTATAGTCTATCGCTTGAAAAAAAAATATCTGGGAGGGAATGGTAGGGTAAGGGAAGTACCTTCCTGTTTGCCCTTGGTGGCTCAACTGAAAGGCAAAGAAAATCTCAGTGATTTAGGACTGGTCACTTGCAAAATGGGATGCCTGTCCTGAGAAATAGAAACATACATTATGATAGCATTTCTGATGCACTAAATATTGATTTGATTTGCCTTCCCTTTGGGTATCATTTTACATCTTCCTTTTAACATATGTGATAAGGATTAAGTCTTATAAAGATGGACTTATACAAGTATGGCTCTAGCTCTAGGACTTTTTTCCTTACTCTGATATAACATTAAAATTATTTTCAAGCATTAAGATATGTTTGTCTAGAAACCCCTTTCACGAGAGCAGGAAGTATCTGAAGCTTTTTGCAATTGTCCTTACATCCTTGGTACTCACTGATCAGCTTTCTAGGATGAACATTCTACAGTGTCAGAGTCCCCAGTAATGTACATTTTCATATATAAGTAAGCTGTGATGTACCAGACATACAGCATTGCTTTTGACAGCGATCAACTGGTGCAGATGCCACAAGTTGGAAAGAAAACTTTTATTAAAGTAGGTTCATTAGTGAGTAGCTACAGGCATGCAATGAGTAAATAACGTGCAGCCATCAGTGTCTTCTGTAACAGTTTGAGAGTAATCATGCACAAGCAATGAGTTGTAATTTTTTTGATAAAATCTGGGATAAAAAAGATTTCTGAGCATGGTCTATAATACAGATATTTTGAGTGAATTGTAGTAAATCTTGACAGACACAGACAAGCTGTTGTAAACACTCATGTTCAAAATGAGCCTATTTTGGTTCTTTTTGATCTCTGTCAAAAAGAAAATATTTTCCTGCTATTCACTTTTTTCTTATACCTGACCAAAAATTGCCCAGACAATAAATTATTTCTGTTCTACAGAGGTATAAATATTAAGATATGTGCCTTTATGAAGTATCTTCTCTATATGAGAACAAACTTTCAGTAATTAATTGAAAAATCCTTTTTCCAAATTAACATTGTAATAGCAATGCTAGTGAGATTTTTAAAGTAAACACAGAATCTTTTATATTACTTTCTTATAATAAGTTGGATATAGACTTTGACCAGGGTCTTGTTAAAAAATTAAGAAGGAGAATATCTCATAAAATACAGGTTCTATTGGCTGGACCTGCCCTTGAATGCTGCATTCATTTCCACACTGCACGTGTTTGTGCAGTCACCATGAAATCTGATTTCTTTTTTCCTTTTCATAAAAATAAATTAGCATGCATGTTTACATCTTTTTTTTATCTTTGCCTGAATATATATGCAGATTTTTATATTAGCTCAGAATGTTTAGTAGAAATCAGTTTGAAAAATACTTTATTAGCTAAAAATGGTATTAATAATTTTGGAGAACATGTTTATATTTGAATTTACAACCTACTTCCACAAAATGTACTGTATATATTCAAACAAAAGAGATCTGCTATAGAATTATCTATATTTTACTTTCTGGTCAGCTACTGTCCACAGTTCCTGTTAGCTCAAATAGGCAACTTGAAGTGCATAGACTGTCTACAAAAAATTTTACTTTCCAAAGAAGTTGTAGGTGTATAAACAGAAATGCAGATACATGGGGGGGGGGGGGGGGGGGGGGGGGGGGGGAAGAAAAATTGTGTATATAACTGGCTTACAATTTTTGCAGAGGTTTACATTTCCCTTATGTAACATTCTTCTTGACAGGAATTTATAACCCAGGAACATGATGAACAAGTGCTGTATGTTGAGATTTTAAAATTAAAGGGAAGTGGCTGATACCTGTCATTCACCATTATAATTTATTTCCGATTCATTTAATGCACTTAAAAAGTAAAGATATTCTGTGCGTAGTTAGGTTACACGTAAGTGATATATACTGTCCATGTCTGTCTGCAGAATTTAGGACATGCATCAGAGAGTAGGAGGGAAAAATGCCCAGTGACAATTTGCCAGCTAATCTCTGATGAAAGTCAGTTCCATCAAGCAGGCTTCTAACAGCGTTTTGTGCCTTTGAACATCTCCTCCAGGTGTTCTTATTGATCACTGGTTCTGGTCATGCAATACTGAAATCAATGGCAAAATTCACATTGACTGAAATAGCGTTGAATTAAGGCTTTATTGCTGAGGAAAGAGCGACAATTATGTTGTCCTACACACTGCGTTCACAGAAAACAGCCGTGTAACGTGCCCCAGGAGCCCTTCCTTTGGGATTTAACTCAGATTTGAAGGGAATGTCTTACAGCTGAATGCCTATTTATTCTGTTTCTGCGCCACTTGGTTGGAGAATGTGTTGAAACTCCCATAAAAGCATCCAATTTGCTACCATTTGCTGTAGCAGCTTGCTGAGAAAAATTAATACAAAGAGCTACTATTGTTACACACAAGCTACCACGCAGTCATTAAGCATTAATGTTATGGAGTTATTAGGAGTTATTAATGTATTTGGAGTTATATTATTAGTTATATAGTTTCACCATCAAAGTACTTTAGTCTCCCAAGTAATCTGATCTTCCTACCTGTGACTTTTTAAAAAGTCCAGTATCTACTTTGTATGTAAACATTCTTCCAGGTTATTATTGTTCATATATGTAGGTATAAATACATACTAAGCCAGCATTTAAACTGATTTCTGAAGGCGTTTGTCCCCAGGATCTAGGTTAGGTTAGCACATGATGGTCCCATCCAACTCCCTACTCAGGTTTTCCTCTGTGGAGAGCAGTGTCTAGGAAAAGGTAAAAGTGGGAACATCACTGGAGCTCTCCCCAGCAGGGAGTTGGGTATCAGTGTGCTTAAAAGCACACTGGGATTCTTCAATTTAGGCCATGTAAGTAAGTTGTCATGGACAGCAGCAGAAGTCAAGTTCCATTTACATAGCTGGCAGACAACTTGTTTTATTGAGAAAAAGAATTACTGAAATAGTATATTACGAGTTTTAATATTTTATCCAATCCTTCCTGGGAAATTATGTACTCAGGTGGAGCGTACTGTACAAAAGATTGATGTTTTCTAAGAGGCGTGGGTGGTTGTTGAGCATTAACTGAATCTTCAGAGTTCTGTCCCCCAGTTTGGTCTCTCTTCACCTATAGAGGTAAAAGCAACTTGGCAAGTCAGTTGTGTGTGTCTTTTTATCAGACAGGCATTGAAAAACAGCAGAAAAGCCTGTGTATGTATTTTCATTCTCTCAGTTCTGAAAAGCCAACAGCAAAATCAGTTTAAAATACATTTAGTAAAAGAAAAAGAAATTATTTTATTTTAATAACCACATATTTGGCTGTGCTTCAAGCAAATGCAAATTAAGAAGCCAATTTCTAAACCTTTCCATAAGTGTTTTTTTAAGGGAAGTTATAACCCATTCAGAATACACTCACACTGCTCACTATTATATTATAAATTTTCTAAACATAAATTATTTAGAAACATTAGGAAATTAAGATAATTTAACACTTCATGTGGCAGTGCATGAACATGGTGCTCTGGGATCTAGAAAATATTAAATAAGAACAAAATGGTTTATGACAGAGTTCATGTCTGTATTGAAGTTCAAAGGATTCATCCTATCAAGGTAAAGATTTAAAAAATATTTAGTGTTTTTTTGATGGAGAAGTTAGAATCATAAGATACTAGTGATCTTTCTTGCCATTTAATGCTGTCATGGCAGAGTCAGTGTGATATATTGAAGAATTTATCCAATGATGAATGGAAACTCTAGAAATTAGAGAAATTCTTGTGTTGTCCTTCCTAACTTGTTTAAAAATAACACCAGTAGTAGTAATAAAGCTCATTGAAATGTTCTATAGAGAGGCTCACAGCTGTAGGTTATATAAATAGAATACTGTTTTAGGCTGTGATCTCTGGGCTTGAATCTAAACTCTTAATGATCAAAGGTAATGGTAGAACAAGCTGATTAAAGATCAGGCTCAGCACCAGAGGAAGCCTCATCCCAGATCCCTACCATTGAATTGCATCATTCACAACTTTTCTATAACTCAAGTAAGATATAGGGCACATACCTCAAATGTATTTTGCTTTCTTAGTAACAATCTGCTTCTATTTATACTACAAAGCAACTATTTGCCACTTATTTTTGCAAAACTATTCTGTATAATTAAATGCCCTTTGATCTTTTATGCATTAATTTGCAGTCCTTGTTACTTGTCTTACAATAAGTAAGAGAGAATTGTGGAGAAGGGAAGAAATGGAGCTCAGTTCCATTCCGCACTGAAAGCATCATGCTATTGTTGTGGCCAAAAACTTGCATTTTGGAGAAGTAACAGTTCCCCTCCTGACTGTGAAAACAAAGTTGAATGCAGTCTTGGAAAAGAAACAGCATCCTTTTATTTCCTTGGAAGGAGATCACATACTTGCAGCTATATCAGTGTCCTCACTGAGAGTATTTGGGGGCAATCTGCACAGTGTCCTCTCCTTTTTTTTTTTTTTTTTTTTTTCCTCTTTACCTAGCAAAAAAAGGTCACAAGACTGGAAAAGCACAAGCTGACTTAATGAAAGATTATAAATCTACATTACTTCTGCTATGTTCCTCTTCAGCTTGCAGCTCTACCTACAAGGACCAGGGATTCTTTATCTGAAATACAGCTCAAACAGCTGGAAACTCAGCAGGCTGCAATGAACCCAGAAATACTAAAGATAGCTATATCTCCTATATGTCTTTCATCAATTTTAAATTAATTTCCCCAGTGGAACGATTTCAAAGCTACTTCAGTAATTCAGGTGATATTTATAAGCGCTGGGAAAGTTGTACTGTGAAGGGATTCATTAATTATGGAGCATGACTTCATCAGTTTTTTCCTGATGTGTAATCAACCTGCTATTTATCATGCCCTTAATTTTATGGCATGTTAGGCTGCTGCATAGTCTGTAGTGTATGTCTAATCAATGCTCCCTGACTTCATCAACACACATGAGTTACTCTTTATGTCACCTTTCTTTCATTATCAATGCAACGATACTGTTCAGGTGTGGTACATAACAAGCACTACTTTTTTTCGACACAAAAAAAATCCTAGCCTTATCTTGTGATGTATAGCTACTGGCAAGGTCCTTAAATAAAAAATGAGACTGCAGCCCCACGACAAAAGACCAATCAAGAACACATGCAGGTCACACCTGTTTCATTTCCACAGCTGTATAAATTTGATTTGCCACAAAGCTGGTTAATTATACTGATCATTGAATCAGTCCAGTCAGGAAAGTAGAGAGTATTAAACAAGGACATTGCTAAGCTTGGGATGTGCTGGTATGAAAAAATAATTAGCTTGATGCATGGTTTAATCAAAACTGAATGCATGTGGCCTTTGCCAGATACTACTTCTGTTCACACACAGAAGAAATATGCTTCTTCAAAAATTTTAAACTCCTTTAAGAAATGTAATTTCGATGTTTACCTTGATCTTGTTAAGTGTTGCTATTAAGTTTCTCACTGAAATGTAAATGTGAGTCCCCTGGATTTAGGAACACAAGTCTCTGACAGATCTCAAACCTGTCAGACCCGGTATATATATGGCGAAGCCCATGAATGTTATCCAAGCTCCGGTGTTAAACCCATGAGCATTAGCCAAAACAGCAAAAAGCTAATCTGGATCATACACAACCCACGTAAACACATCTTAATCCTCCTTTGCTTATAAAAATGGTCATAGGTAATATTCTTAATCTTTTAAAATTGTTATGAAATTGCTGCATTTTATTGGGGACGTACCCTGAAATCTGCATGCAGTACTTCATGCTAAATTGGTTAGCACCAAACAAGGCTATTCAACAAACTGGCACCTCAGAGGTCAGATGCATATGAAGTTTGAGAAGAAGCACTGTAGATTACTAAAAAAATTTGGTTCCAGACTTCCTAAAATGTGTATGAAATGATAGATTATTTTTTAAAGCAAAATGCAATTTTTATGTCAATAAAAATAAGATTTAAAATGTTTTTTTTATTCTATACATCTTTAAATGAATGAATGAATATATATATATATATATATATATATATATGTTTTGTGGGTGATTTATTTTCCAGTTTGTGCCATTTCTAGTTACACTGCCTGGTGCAAAATCCTGCGAATATATTAATCCCTCTGTATCAGAACTAAGCTGATTGCTAGCTGGGGCTTAAGAAGATATCCCTTTTGTAGCAGATATGTGCTGACAGCATTTATCATCAGAATCCCCATACAAGGTGTTTATCGTGGGCCATGTGCTTCCAGGGTAATGCAATTTTTCCCATTTGAACATAGCTACCTGTGATAAACACACCCCGTGCAGGAGACAAAATCCTCTATCAGATCTCCAAGTGGATACGCTCGGATGCTTGTTCTGAACAAACAGACTCCCTCTCCAGACTTCCAGTGAAGTTCTGAGGACAGAAGTTTTTCTGGGGCATGCTGACAGTTTCCATGGGAAGTTTGTTTGAGGTAAAGGAGTCTCCATTTCAGGAATAAAGTACTTATCAATTCAGCAGTGTTTACAGATGTGTACTCTGGGCCAGCTATGAATTTAAATGAGAGATGATGTAGCAGCAGAGGCAAGGAATTTGCTATGCATCTGTCCTTGGGTTTTCAAGACCATTTGATTCCTACTTTGAGAACCTTATTGCACTATTGGAAAGTGTTAGTGATGTGGAAGAGGAAGAGGATGGAGGAGAAAGTAATCATCTTTAAAAAGTATCACTTCATAACTCAAGTGGGAAAGGGGGAAGTGATATTCTTCAGTTCTTGGGTGGGAGTTGGCAGTGGCTGCCCTGTACCCCACAGACCACAGCTCTCCTTTTCCCCTGGGGTCTGCCTTTTTAAATTAAATTAATTAAATTAAATTAAATTTATTTATTAATTTATATATATATAATATAAATTAAATTTGATTAAAATAATTAAAAAATGTTGTGTTTGTGGTCTCAGAACCTCTTTCTGGCTTGCTTAACCATACCAGCAGAGATCCAGACAGTCTAGGAAGAGCACAGTCATTACATTACTCATACAATTTAGAGTATATTGCAAATTGTTTGCCATCCTCCTCAGTTACAGTGACTTTACAAAATTAAGTTTTCCTGAGGGTAGAATCTATCAATAGAATATTTTCACATGGTTTCAAATTTGTCCCAGCTAACACTTCATATAGTTGATTAGTTTTGACATTTTCTTAGAATCATGAATTAGCAGCTACGGGGAATTATTACTTCTTGAATTTTTTTTTCATGCTTCAAAATTATACTAGAACCAGTTCAAGAAAAAAATTACAGATAGTTGTTTTTACGATGTTCTTTGCAAATAGTAGTATTGAAGAAAGGTACTGCAGCAGTAATAGTCTAAGTGACTGATGGGTTTTGAAAATGCTGTATATTTTTAATATTATGTATTATGTAAGCATAACAAGATTATGTTATTCATAACAAATTTATTTCAATGTTTGCCTTTTGTAAACTAGAGTATCTCAATTAGTAGTAGCAACAGCAAGAGTTTTGTGTGATACAATGGCTAAAAGTTGAGTTCTGCCTACATTTCAGCTTCTGCCATCACTATAGCTCGTTTTGGATTCATTTGAATATGTAGCCATTCGGTATTTTAAAGTTCTAGCAATAGAGGACAGTTTGGATCTTTTAAACTTAATATTTATACTCTGCCATTAATTGCTGCTGTTAATGGGGAGGATCTGAATAAATATTGCAGAATATTTACTAGTGAGAGAAAACTCACTAGTCAAAGCCTTTTATACGGACAGTCTTGACAGTCCAAGTCTGTTGGCTCCTTCTTTCCTGGGACATAATTTTTTAGCAAAAAATTGCCCAATTCCGTAGATACAGGCAGTAATTCAGGGATGAAGAGATTATAAAATAGGTTAAGATAAAACAAGTGGTATAAGACACCTTTTTTAATAAAATGCTACTGCTAAGAACAGTTGATCCCAATCACATTTTTTAGAACAAGTATAAAATCCCTTTACCAAGCAGGATCACATCCTCTTTCCCTCTTTTACCGGTTTGTCAAGGCCAGTCTTGCATAAGTTTGCATGTGCTATGCCCTCTTTCTTGTTTCACTTTTCTCCTTCCACTTTCCTTCTCACTCAGCATCACATTGTATGATAAACAGGCAAAAGAACTATCCTCCTCTCAGTCAAGTCATACCAACATTACAACCATGTTACAGATGATTTAAGGTACCTCAAGTGTATCTGGGTATTCTCTGTCTTCTGTAAAGGATCAGTTGCCTTCTCATTAAATATCTCCATGAAGACCGATTAGCTCAGGCCTTCCCTTGTTTCCTTCTCAAAACCTCCTATTTTAGGTTCTGTGTTGTTACTTGTATCTCAAATCTTTCAGAAATAATAATTCCCTGCAAGAATTGCCAGAGCACTTATTTATTGCAAATTTGCATATTTGTTGGTGGTCTTAATGGTGTTAGGTGAAGGTAAGTGTTCACACTGATGAACCTATTTTTAGAGACAAGAGACATGATTTTCCTATATCATCATAACTTTATTTTTCTTTATATTGAATAGGAATCAGAGATGGATATAAATCTGCTACATTCATAGCTACTGAAATACGCACAAAGATGGGTATAAAAGTGAGAAAAATAATTAACTGGTCAAGATTTTTTTCAAGAAAAAATGGAAAAAATATAAACCAGGTCCAGATAATTTGAACATTATAATTGTTATGTATAAAGTACAATCTGCAATTATTGGATGTATTCATACAACTATTTTGAAATCTTAGTATCTTTTGTAGTAATGTGTTCAAGAATACAGTAAGTAATTATTCACTTATTGTCATAAAATTGCAGGACAATATATAACCTCTGACATTTCTCATATAAGAACATGAGTCATGTTTGGGTTTTACATGTCAGCGGCTTTAGCTTGCAGGATAATAAAAGGAGATCAGCTAGTAAATGTGCTAAGACGTAGTACAAGGGGCATCCATGCAATCAGGAGGAACATGCCTGGGGCTCAACCTGAGCATGATGTAAGTGGGACTGACAGGACTGGGTGCAGTGTCACAGTGTGAAAAGGTGACATTTAGAAAAATGTGACACTGGTCAAGTACATTGTATTACTGATCACTAAGCTTAAAGCTGCTAAATCCACACTTTAACACCTGTTGAAAAACTAAAATGTTTTTCGTATCAACATTGTTAGGAATTCTGTGTAGGGAGTTCACAGGAAAAGCTAGTTTATCATAGCATGAGGTTGTGCTGGCTATTCATAGCTCATATACTTGAACAGCTGGATATAGCTCAATAGTAAAACTATTTATATTTTATTCTTGTCTTTATTCTTGTGGTTCTTCACATCCTCTGTGGTTGTTTACTGCTTCTTCTTGTTTGATGTTACGGAGTTTCTAGTGCATATCTAGTAACTCACTGTGATTTTCTTTCCTCCTGATACACCACTTTCCTCCACTGCTGATATGGTAGAAAGAGGTAAACATTGTAGTGTATAGATATAACTGCTCTTACCTTGTGATTTAGCATAGTATTCAAACACTGGTTTATTGAAGTGTTCAATAAGACCACCAATATGCAAAGCACATAAGGCCATTTTTAGATCATGTAAGACTAGCTAAATATGGACTTTTAAGCAAACTTTATAGGATAATTTTTGTCATATTATCTTGTGCATACAGTAGAGTGGAGGAGTTTGCACTTGAACTGCCTCTGTCTCTTCGCACCACCATTACACCTTTTAGATCTCGTTACCAATATGGTGGGTGTTTTTCCTCTTTCTTGGTAGTTCAACAGTATTCTTAATTCTATGTCAGTTTTATAACCCTACACATAGTCATCCTTTAGCTGATTACTGTTTCTGTAAGCAGAAGTATTGACACAGGAATACATGCCTAAGCTTGATAAAACTAAGCAACAGCAAAACTCTTTTAGCTAAATTTCAATTTCACAGGTACAAGCATTTTAGATATTAGGAATAAACAAAGAATCAGTTCTCTTCTGTGTCTAGTATAACTAAATGACATGCTCCACTGTCCTCATGTCCTATGCCCAATGGATTTTCTCTTCAGTTTTTACAGCATTAGTATCTGTGATTTATCAAATTCACACCTATAATTTGAGATTTTTGTTACTTTCAGTGTAAGTAAGTGTAAGTTGGGAAGATCATCCTTTCATCACCATGCTAACAATTACTATCTAAGGTTACAGATAAAATAAAAAATATCTTCAGGACAGAATTTAGAGATCAGTGGTGTTAAGATGAGGAAAATAATTACTGTCAGCAACAGGCCACTCAAGATTAAAAGGGAAAGAGTAAGCCAGCAGTTCTTTGCATTTCATTTTTAATATTCTGTTCACAAGGCCTTCTGTTTATTACATTGTTCCTAATTTTTTGCCATTGTCTTTCCAAAGTGTTTACAGGTTTGACTTTCTTTCTGAAACCTATTCTTGGTTCAACTATAACCCAAAAAACAATTCAAGTAGCAGCAATAATCCATTTTCTCTCAGTGGCATTAGAGCTGAAAGAAAGAAAATTTGGTCTCTGGCTCTGTCTCCCTTGCTGTGAGAGAACCTAAATCCAAAAGCACAAAATATGTGAATACGGTCAAGTGTTTGGACATACTGGTAGGAATGAAACCATATGACACCTTTCACGTATCCCAGAGAACTGAAGGGAAGTGCCTTGATACTAAGAAATGGGCAGTAGAGGCAGCTCCACAGATGTCTTTCTTACTCCCAGTGTGGACTAGAAGTTGAGCTAAGACAGCACCCTTGGCTAGTTGGCTCTCTTCCCTACACAGGTTTTGGATCATCCATCTCCCTCATGGTAGTACAGGCTCACTGCAAATGCACCTCAGAAACAAAAGCTACCCTGAATTTTTCACAATCCTATGTTGACCGTATCTGTGCTATCATATATTTATGGGCACAGTAATCAATTTTGTTTGTAATTTCCAAAATTTGCCAATTTTTCCTATTTCATATGGAGCCACAAAGGAGAGAATGAAGGAAAAGATAGAATGGTATTTATTTATTTATTTATTTAAATTGTGTTTTAATGGCTGGGAAATTTGTCTTTTGAAGCAATTAGTTTAGAGATGTGCATACTTAAAAAATAAAGTTATAAATCTTAGGTTTTGGTTGCTCAGTGGGTGAAGCCATTATGGCAAATAGAAACTTTGGCACTGCCACAGGTATTTTTCATGTTGACAAGTTACAGCCTAGCTGTAGAGATATAACTCTATGCTATAGGTTTTTTTAAACAATGTTATAATTTAAAACAGCTTGCCATTTCATTTCTTGTTTTGGATTGTAACTCGGGCATGGCTATTTCAGTAAAAGGAAGCTGCTGCTGTTGTTGATCTGTGAGAAAAATACTGCGTTTACTACTGAACCATGTCACACATAGACAATGTCAATATTTCAATTAGCATTGGAGAAACCTGTATGAAATGTTGTTAGTTTTGTGGATGCACCAACACTTCCCCAGTGTGTTATCCCCTGCTGCAACATGGATGCAGCAGACCCCACAATGGTGTGTGTGAGACCAGGGGGATGGGTGGCTGCTCCTGGATGGAGCTGTTAGAGATCCTTGTGGCTCAAGTGTTTGCATGCCAAAATAAATGTGGGGTGGTGGGGTGAGGTGGAGTCCCATGCATACCAAGTAGGCACCATGTATTTCAAGGTGGCATAATAAACATGAAAGCTCATGGCCCAATACAACCTTGCTTATGACAGTCTTGGATACAGCTATTTCCAGGGCAGCCTGTGTTCGGTTCTCACAATATGGATTGCCTGTGAGAAAGCTCAGCTTTTATGTAGCTCGCTAAAAGAAAAGACTGATTTTTTTTCAGAAGTGATTGGTGTACAATGAGTCCTGTTATTGGGAATAAAAAAGGAAATGAAGGGTGATGACTTTTGCAGGTATGTGTGTAAGAGACAAGGGGAGAAACAGCTGAATTCTGAAAGTAAATAAAAGCTGAGATCTTCTCAAAATACAGCTGGTTCTATGGCTCTGTTTTGTTCTTTGGGTTGTATTTTTAGTACTGGCACATAAATTGATACCTAGGTTGATGGCTGAAAGATTTTTTTTCCAAAATGCAGTATGTTGGCTATGCTACCCACTGGTTAGCAATTCTGTGTCTTTGCCACTGCCAGTTTGACAGAAGTGTGGATCTTTAGCTTTCTAACTCTGTTCACAGTACAGGAATTTAATACTGCAAGTTTCTTGTATGGTTTCTATTGCTGGATAAAATAGTAGCCATTAAAATAATTAATTGAGTAACTAAACATAAATATAGCTAGCAAAAGGCAGAATAAAAGAATTTATTATTTTATTTTAAAAACTGACACTGTGTATTTAACTTACGTTAAACTTTAAAAATTGGTGCCAAAGTGTATTTTCTGGGACATATAAGTTTAACTTATATTTGACCTTTGGATAGATTCCTTTCATTGCTGGGATGCCAGTGACCAAACTACAGAAGTAACTATATGAGCAAAAGACCTGTGATTCACTTCCATCTGCCAATATCATCCTGTATCAGAACAGGTGTTCTCACTTAACTTTTAGTAGAACCAGTGAAAGCAAAGACTCTAATGCTATTCTGCAGATACTGCATTCTGTAAAACTGCAAAATCTTGATGAATACAGATTTAAAATTTTAGATATTATTAATTAAGATATACTGGTACATTAAGTATATTTATACCTCTAACATGGTAGCTTTTCCAGTGCTTTATGGTTTTTGTACACTGATTGCCTTTTTTTACTTTTTCTCTCAATTTAAAAATAATTAAATAGAATTGAATTCAGCTAAAGATGTGATAGCTAAAACCTTTCGTAGATTAGAAACACTTGGAACGGGGTAATCTGTGTATGGGAGAGGCTTTTCATATGCAAATGACCTAACAGTTAGCTCTCTTGATAATGCATGAAAAATATATTCAGGTATTTGCAAATACAAGATTACATGCATACACCATAAAACTTCATCATACTCCTCTGCGAAAATCAAGACCTCAGTTTCATCCTTAGAGTCCTAGGGGATGTCTGTGCCATGCTAGATAATTTCTGCATCCATACTGCTGTAATACGCTGTCACACATGCCAGAAAATTTTCACAGGCAACCCACAGACTCATATGTGAGCTGCCTGTGAAGCAGAGGTATGGAGAAAGGCAGAAGTAAAACAGGACGTACCCAGTTGATGAAATTATGAGACCTGAGTGGAATATTTATATTCTTAATGGGTTGGTCTTAATTCATGTGCCCTCCAGTTCCCCATCTACTATACAACAGGTTGTATTCCTCTCTGACAGTTGAAGTCTATGTCAGTGACAGTATTAATCCCTACCGTGCCTGCCCTCGCTCGTTGTTCTGCCATGACAGCAATAACATTTCAGTTTTGGCTGGCATCCTAGCAGCAAAAAAAAAGTGCTGTGCACCATCAATCACTACCATCCTTGTCAGCATGTGTCACCAGGGGTAGCATAACCTGAAGAACCTGTTGGACCCAAAACTGAGCCATTGTTATCTGCAAGTGGGTTTTGTTTTCCTTTGGGGATAGTCCTTCATACTCAACTATGCAACTCATCTTCCTAAAACCACAGCGTATATCAGAGAAACAAAACACAATTTTCCATTTAAAGAGTACAGCCAGACATTGATTATTCTGTGCAATAACTAGTGGACATGTTTATTTTGCACATCTTGAAGAGAGGGATTTATAGACTTTCAATATTTGAGCAGGTTTGGAGGAGCTGTGATCTCATAAGTGCAGTAGGTTTGAGCAGTTTTTTTCATTTATGAAAGGTGTCAAATATTGAACTAATTATTTGAATGTAAGTAAAACACAGATGGACCTTTCTGGGTTACTTGCTGCAAACAGAACAATAGTTAGAACAGCCTCTGTTTCCAATCAAACCTAAATGAAAAAGTGTGCTGAAAGAAAACATGAATCCGCTCCAAATAGTGATGCATCCCTCCCACATCATAACTTGGAAATATCTTGAAGTGAGCACTGGGTTCCTGGTGGGTAAGTGATGCTTGATCTTGGCCAGCATCCACTTATATGAGCTGAAGCTGAGAAGCATTTCAGTGTTCTTGTTCGTTATGTTTTTCTATTAATCTTAGCCTTTAGAACTCTTTAAAGTGTAAAAAAAGTTTTCTGGAGGATAACACCAAAATAAAGAATACAAGGCACACACAAAAATGGTTAATTTTTATTACTGATCCTGGAGCCATTATGGTGGTGAATCAGTATCCTAGTGAATGGCATAAAGTGAAGTAATGAACACATTTACTACAATTTATTGTTTCCCAATTTTTTGCATTTCTTTATCAATCACTGTATAAAAGGAGAAAGAGCTGGGGATGGGGGGCAGCTGCTGCTAAGACAGCAATACAGTCCTGTTAGGAGCATACTGACTGGGCAGTATAGATAATGCAATGCCATGCACACAAGCTCACAACCATTCTCCGTATAACATTTTCCATAATACAGCTGCAAATATCACGCAATCAGCTGGAATTTCCCATTGTCACTTTTGGAACACCTCCATTACTGGCTGCGGCATCCTGAATCTTTGGGAGGCTTTGTTCCTGGATGTGCTTTTCCTTAAATTAAAACAGTTCAGGTTGACAGAGACCATGTGAATGAGCAAGAGGCAAATGTAAAAGGCCGCAACGCTCTTCCTTCTTACTGGGGTGTACTACACTCCACCTCAGTAAGTTGTTTTATTTAAAAAAGACAAGTCTTCTGATTATTACACAATACATGATTGAAGAGTGAAAAGTAAAAACCCTGACCTAAATCTGATTTTACCACAGATTTAAATGAAAAGTTACACTAACACTGGGAGCTTTTGAAACTCCCATACAAAGTTGTCTCCTTTCTTACATGAGCACTGCTTTTCCATTTTGGTCTAATTGCTTGGAAAATAGGTAAAAATATTTTTAAGTATGGAAATACAAATGCTTACAAGATTGATAAGTAGTATCAGGCATTATGGGAAGGGATTGTAAGGCTGACGGAGCAGAGTGAAGGTATGCACAGCTAGCTGTAGGCTGTTGGGCCAATGTATATTAGGTCAGCATAAATATTTTTAGGGTTTAGTAGTATCTCTGCCTCTGCTTTCAAGCAAAAAATATGTCATGATGTTAACTGCAGTGCCTGATAAGGAGCTGAACATTAGCAGGTAAAAGAATAGGAGACACTGTGCTGAAGCAATGTGTTGAATCACATTCATTTTTATTCAGAGGGATCATTTTCTCTGGCCTTTTTTATTTGTTGCAATGCAAGATTTAGGCACCTAATTTGAGACTTAATATTAATTAAAATAACAATGCTAAGGCTTTAAAAAGTCTGCCTGAATCTTTCCTTGTACTCCTTTCCTCATTTTAAATGACAGGCATGAGATTAGCGGTTTATGCAGTTGTCCAGATGATTAATGTTTCCAGGTGAACTTAGAGAGCTGTTTCATTTGATCAGCCACTGGAATTTCCCATTGCACTGGGAGGAAAAAAAATGTTAAAGAAATAATCTAACAGTTCTAAAAGCTGTAGGTACTGAGGTTTATGACACCAGCATTCCCTTAGCAATAATGATAGATAACAATTTCATATATGACATTTCTGAGACTAAGGAATGTTTTGTTGGCTATATTAAAGCAATTGACTACAACATTCACTTCAACAGCAATAATTTAACTCCAGATTCAGGAATTCAATATTCCTCAGTGTTCCTTTGCAACCTTCTATTTTCAGAAATTGTGTGATAAGGTTGAATTGCAAAACTTAACAAAAATTGTTCCAGTTAAAAATACATTCTTCTATTGTGAATATCTTCACACACAAGTATACATGTACAGATATAAGAGGCAAAAGAAAAATGCAGGAACCTTGGATAGGGGTTAGCAACCTGGGTGAAAATTTTGATTTTAGCAGGCTGGAGTGGGTTGTGTCTGTTTTAACTTGATGATCAGGTTGCAGAAGAAATACTATGACTTCCAGTGTGTCCCAACACAAAAATAAGAATTCTGGACTCCTTACAAGACTCTGATATAAGCCCAAAAAGCCTTGCAGGAACAGAATGTCCGATGGGTGTTTGTCTTGTCTAGCTCTATATATTTCTTATGCCAACTGCAGTAGAGATTGGTTTCTGAAGCCATTTACAAACATTTGTGCTGTCTGTTTGTGTGGTTTGCTCAAAATAATCACATTCTGAAGAAATAAATTGGAAATCTCATGGTCCCACAGATTTCTGGGGAAAAGAATTAACTTAGAATGGAGGAGTTCTTGATTCCTATGGTCTCTGAACCAAAATGATATATTTTCTTTGTGGGTAATAAAGACATATTTTGTGTATGGCAAAGCTAATTTAGATGGAAAATGTTACTGGGAAGCATAGAAGAACATGGATACAGTTAATATAAGAGGGTGGTGAATGACCAATTTGAGAATTTCACTAGCACTGTGTATTAATATGTATGGTAATTTATACTTTTACTTCTTTGAAATTGAAATGGAATATGTCATATACTTTTTGGTAGTACCTTTGATATTGAGACTCAATTTAATGAGTTTCAAAATACCTACTTTATTTCCTAATATGATTTTTAGTAACCTATTACAATGTTTCCTTTTATTGATTCATGATATGTGCAAATTAATGCCATTAATAATATATAGTACATCTAAAACTACTTACAAAAGAACCTCTGAAGCAGTATATAAAGTATATCTGCATGCAAGACCAAATGTAAATCTAAAGAAGTAAACAGCAAAAGGACAATAAATTTCAGGGAGAAGGATGATGTTTTGTGTTTACAGAAAGGGTTTCTGACATCACTTCTATGATTTTGGTTATTACGGAGGGGAAAAGAGAATAGCGGTTGAAAAGAAAGGTTTGAAAGAATGAAGGGTGGCGAGATTATAAGGCAAAACCATGATTCACTTCTTGTTGAGAAACACATTTTTTGGTTAAAAAATACACCAATGTGATATATTAGTAAGAATAACAGAGCAAATGGACATTAATGTAGTTAGTAAGGCTGTTTGAGGTTGTAGTGATTTCCAGATCCAGTTAGTACCAGTTAGGTACTAACAAAATCAGTATGGGAGGAGAGATAAAATATCATGCTTTAGGACTTAAAGAAATCCTAAACCACTTAGCATTTTAGAAGGAGAACCATGCTAAGATGATAAGAGAATGGAAGGAAAATAATCTTGTTTCTTACTAGTTTGAGGTTCTTGTGTCTCCTTCCAAAGCATCTAGGGCAGCTGGAGGCATAAAACTACAGTATATGCACCATCAGTCTGATGAGATACTGCATTTTCTTTACTCTTATCAATTATTTTTATATTTTCCTTGCAGAAATGTCAGAGACCTGAATAAAACAACACTGCATATCATTCATTTTGAAGCTTGTCAGTATTTCCAATTATTAAATGTCCTGGTTTTGCAATAGGCTTCTATACCTTTGTGTGCCTTGGTTGTCAAATTGAATCCACTGGGGAACTTCTTGCACTGGCAAGTAAATACAGTTAGTACATGGCTAGAACCTAAGCATTGCTAATACAGCAATATTGGATTTGGCATATCATTTGTTTGTAAATCACCTGCACAATAATGTTTCCTCCTGTGTGTCAAGTTTCAGTGGAATTATCTCCAATTCTGGTGTCATTTTATTCAACCCAACCCTGATCTTTTAATAAAAATGATAGACTTTAGGTTAGCAAGTGTCATAGAGCATTTTCCTTTGTATCACTATATATATTATTTTATAGCATAATATTTTATATAAAAAACTGTGATTTCATTAAGGGAATATGTAAAGCTTTTCCATGAAAGCTTATGAGCTAATTCTGTGGCTCGCTGTCATGTGTTTTACAATGGTTGTGTTACAAAGACAAAATTTTTCAGAACCCTAATATACAATATATTGGATATAAGGAAAAATGTTTTTAAAATGAGGGTGTGAGACACTGGATCAGATTGCCCAGAGGTAACCCAGAGATGGATGCCCCATCATTGGAAGTGCTAACAGTCAGGTTGGATGGGGCTTTGAGAGACTCAATCTAGTGAAAGGTGTCCCCATCTTGGCAGGGGGGTTGGACTACATGATGTTTAAAAGTCCCTTCAAATCCAAACCATCTATGATTCTATGGGTCTATAATTTGGGACATAAATTTTCATAAAGTTGGCACTGAGAAAATTACGGTATCTCAAGGAAAATGCTGTAAGACTTGTGCTGTGCGATTCAAAAGTGTATTTGGAGCTTAAAAAGAACATCCTCTATAGATCTCCTAATTCAGATAAAGCTGGAACATGAAGATCATGAGCAGAAGGAGGGTATATAGAAAAAATAATTGAACAGCTGAAAGTTGAGAGTAGTTGTTTGGGTTGGGGTGTTTGTTGAAGTGAGGTGGGGCCAAGATGAAAGCTAGGTTACTGCAAAGAGAAGAACAGTGAAGAACAGAGGAAGGATTTCAAGACAAAGAATTAGGACAAAATCAGGCGTATCTTGCAGAGGAACAGTACTGGAAAGTAGTGGAAGTGCACTTACGGCTGCAGAGCTGTCTCCTGCCATTCCTTTCTCCCCCACCAGCTTCCTGTGATCTGTGGACATCATTTTTCAAGACAATTAAATCCACTGCATGATTACTCTCTGATCTGTTTTCAGCCTGGATGAAAGCCTCTAGCCTGTGGGAATACCTCCAAGGTCAGCCCTACCTTTGAAGGTTTTGACAGCAAAGTTCAGGGTATCAAAAATGTTATCTACCCCTCAGTGATGACTGTTATGCCAACAAGCCCCAGGGACAGAAGCAGCCATCCTTTCAGAGACACACTTTGCCCTCCCACCTAACAGCCCACCCACATACTCTGCCCCACACCATCCCCTGCCGACTCTGCCCCATGCCCCTAGGGCTGCTGGGTCCTCCTGTCCAAACCAGAACAGACCCCAGGGCTGCTGTGACATACAGAATGAGCTGTGCATTGGAAAGCATTTCTATGGAAGGCATTCTGCTTGTGCCACCCAGAAAGCCTTGGGAACTTTTGGAATTTACTTGGGAACTTGGGAATTTACTTTTCAAAATTGTGAGGAAATGCTCTTCAAATTTAAGTAAATTTTGTTGGAATGTCCAAGAAATATGGTTAACAAATGCAGACAAAAGAATATTGGTAAGTTTTGGCAAAATATTGTTACCGTGATGGTTGTTTTAGGAAAAATATTGTTTGTTCATGTTTGCAGTAATAAAGTTGACTATCTGCAAGAAAAATAGAAAGACAAAAGGATTGGGGCAATGGGGATAGTGAAATCTTTTGTATGCTATAGATTTCAATTGTCATGAAAAACTACTGCTTGGAGCATGAAGCTAACATTAGTAGGAGAGTTAGATAAAAGCCTGTGGGTCAAGGAAAGCAGTCAAGTATTAGAAAAAAAAATATTATTTTGAGGAAGAGTTAAAAATTACTGAGGTTCAGGGCATGTTCCATAGAATAAATCATATTGAATTCTGAAAGTGGTAGGTGAGGGACTTTCATGTTCTATCCCCAATACACTGTTTAATGTTGCTGCTTGGGGCTAATTGCACTGCTGAGAAGATCAGACATCTAGTCAACATTAAGCTTTGTCTGAGTCTCATGGTAATAACTACCTTTTGTTACAAAAGAAAAGCAGCAAAGAGTTTGTTAACTGCTGCCCTGTAATGACTGTGCTTGATCTGGAAGAAGACAGGTGCTCTAGTTTCTATTTGTAAACAGCATCTTTATTGTGATCAAGAGAAGGCAAAGAAAGAAAGGTCTTCTTGCACAACTCACTGTTTGAAAACAGCTGTAACTCAAAGACCAGTTCTGTTTCCCATTAACAGCAACAATGAGAAGGCACAGTGCAAACCCGGCCTGGCATCATATGAGAGTCCCTGCTTGATCATTTTTTTTTTTTTTCCTGGCTAAATTTACATTAAAACAGTTGTCTTTTTTCCCTGAAGGTAGCAGAAGGTTCCTGATGTACTTTTATATTGCTTTACTATACCTTCATGGCAATGTTAGTCTTCTGCATGTGCAGAATTGGCCAGTCCATGTGTTAACCAAGTACTTGGGATGTAGAAATCTTGTTCTCTGGGTGGAAACAGAGCAGCTGAAAACTTTACTAAATTGAAAGGATCTTACAGGAAGACTATACTTGTCTGCATCTATAGCTTGGCTCTGGTGGGCTGAAGTGCTTGTGTGACAGCCAGCTTCATGGCTGCCACTGCACAAACCAAGTTTGGGGATTCCACAGTCAACACCGAAACTCTTGCAGCTCTTACAACTGGTCTGCAGTTAAGTGGCAATGGCCACATAGTCCCTTATAGGTGAGTCTGAATCTCTTGCACCTGCAAAACAACAGTGTGGATGTTCCTGTACAGGAATCCACAAGCCCAGTGCTGAGGAGGAGTAGTGGGGAAGGTTGCCAGCAACAGGGCTTCTTTCCCATGGGAAAACTTCACAAGACTTGCCCTCTTCTCTGTGTTGCCCCTTCAGCAGCCCAGTACTCCAGCCTTCCACCAGTATAACTCCTGCCCCATCACAGTAATTGATCTGCAAGGATGCAAGCACCAGCAGAGCACCAGTTTGTGAGGTTTCAGCCACAGACTGGAATCACAGTGGAGTCCATGGGCAGCCTTCAAGAGACCACAAATTAGCATTCTCCCCTTCCCCGGGCAGAAGTGATGCCTCTCCCTGGGCATGACATTTCTGCACACCCAACGGGGCCGGGAAGCTCTGCCCAGTGACTGTGCCATTACTTGGGGTGGAATGCACAGGGATGACAGCAAGCAGACAAAAACCAATGCAGGTCAATGGTCCACATCAGCTGTGAAGCACATTGGCATCTATTCTGCAGCTAAGGGGGAGATTGTTGTCTTCAGGACTCAGAAGGAACAGTTTGTGACAGGTGTATAGACAGGCCAGGATTTCCCCTTTTTGCTGTCACCTGTCCTCACACCAGCCCAGTTCCCTGGAGAACAGAAACAGGCTTTCCAGCATGACAATACCTAACACTTCTGTTACCAAATGGTGTTAAGAATGATAGCTTATATGATCCTATAGCCTCGTTTCATTTTAGTAGCATTTAATGAAAGAAGAAATGGTTGAACAAAGCAATTTCATATACTATTCAACAAGCGTCTCTTTCTGTATGAAGCATTAACAATAGCTGTCATCTTTGTACAAAAAAGGCTTCAAATTACTTCAATGCTAAGAGAAAATTCAACTGCAGCTGAGAGCCCCACAAGCAAATTATTTTTAATACCATTATGGAAAAGGAAAATGTGTGATCCAGACCTTCATTTAATATTTTCCTAGCCTTGAAAGTTAATTTGAGTTTGTGTTCAATTTTCTGGGAAGTTTCCTCTCTAGAGCTGTGCAATTTGTGCACAGAACTGAACAGAACTGAGAACTGTCCTTTCCTTTCCACTTTTTTTCACCTGCTAGAGATGGGGAAAAGGGAGGACATGACATGTATTTAATGTAACATATAAAGAAGAAAGGAAGTCTGTGATGTAAAAAATGTCATATGACTTCATTAAAATTCCTTTAGCACACAGCAGGGAGGTTTTTAAGACTGGTAGATGGAAGAGTATAAGGAAAGATAGATTAGCTTTAGCTTTCCTGATGTTCACTTCTGCTATAAATCACATGACTAGAGGCTTTCTCTAAATTCCATCTAGCTCTTGACCTTTCTCTTCTATCCCGTATACTTTGGGTCATCTGAAAAATGATAAAATACATCCTTATCTCCCTATATCTTCATCTCTGTCTGGGTATATATTGCACATTCAGTATGTGAATTCTTTCCTTGTATGTTAATTTTAATTACCATTTCTTCCATTAAAGTTTTGTCAATAGCACAGCTTGTCTGGAAGTATAAGATGGCACCTTTTTTAATGCAAAATTTTAAGTCAAGCATGTGAGATTTTTCAAGGAATGACTCAATTTCTGCAACCATTCATAAGAATGGGTGGAAGAACATCTAATGAAACATGTCTTAGAAAATTAGCTGTTGAGCTACAGAGACCCTTAGAGTTTTCTTAGCTCCAGGTCCTAGTTCCTAGTCTTTCTTACATGGAGCCTACACTCAGAGGCCACATCAGTAATACTTAATAATAGGTAACTGGAGCTGTTCTCTCTCACTGGGTCTTACCTTGAAAAGCATAGTGGCCACAACTAAAAAGCCAGTCAGTAATGGTCCCTAGATAATGTTCATTCTCTATGTCTAGAAATTGCTGGGAGTCTCCTTGTTAACTGAGGATAAAAGTCATGCCAGGAACCACCCTAATAATTTAATACAAATGATAATGAAGTACTAGTGTCTAGAAAGGGCACTATTTAATTTTATAGTATAGATGTAGCATGAGACACAGGTCCTGGCTTTGCAGCAGAAAGCCTCAAAGTCCCAGTTTTCATGGGTTGAGCTATTACCTGTTGAAGTTTATTCTATTGCTTTTTCTAGTTTATGGCATTTGTTTTTGTGAACCAAAATGGTTGATTAGGTTTGGGTTTGTTTTCTTTTGTTTGTTTTTGGGTTTTTTTTAATAAAAATTTTTGAAGAATCTGAAGGGCTAGTATACTAAGTAGTTACATACTTCTAGGCTATGAATACCCTTTAGGTATTATTGCTTACACTTATAAAGCTTGCTTGAAGGCTACTGTTGTCTTCTGGACCAGATTCCTGGATTGCTTTGGCAGTGAACCTATGAGCAGAGCATCAAGTCTAGCTGATACTGCCTCTCCACAAATGGGAGACTCACCAGCATCTCTTTGGTCATTACTGTACTGCCAGAGGAGGTAGGCAGGCAATGGTAGGAAATGATAATAGGAGAAACACAGATCATGCTGTGCTGACTTGCTCTTTCAGACAAACTTATGTAGCCACTGAATACAATCACTGCTTTCTAAACAGTTTGCATAGTTTTTAAGAGTGTGCCGTGTCCCCCCTCCCCATTAATTGCTAGGCACTTTTCAGTATAATTAGAAATAAAAATATCATGTTCAAAATTAGATATATTCTGCTGGTGACATGCAACCTTGAATGAAATCTAGACCTCATACCTTAACTAACCTCTGCTGTGCTAACAGGAATATGCATAGTCACTTTTCTATTCATAGTGATTCCTTAATATTTTGAATTTCAGTGTTGAATTTATCTTAAAATTGATATCTAAGTGAACTTTTATAGGATATGAGCAGAAAAAATAACGTGAGAGTCCCTGTGCTGGTCCATGCCCACGTAGAAGCAATGTGAATGTTTGTGTCCTTTGTCAAGTTGTTTGGTTCATATTCATGTACAAGTACAGTAGCTAATTTTACAGTATAAGGAGTGATACCTGTCTGCATTCCTTAGGGTGGAATCATTAGTGCAGGTAGATCTCTGTGCTGCAGAGAACAAATTTATTTGACACACAGTTTATGACCTAGTAGATGTAAATGTCTGCTGTGAAACTAATGATGAATGAAGCAAGAGAACAAGTTATCTCACAAGATTTCCAGCTGGGCTAGAAATAATCTATCCTGTGAAATGTTGACAAGTTCACTTCTAATCTTAGTTAGAAAATTGAGGTTGGAGTAGATAGTGCTGAAAAATAATGGGGTAAAAATCTGTTCTAACTTTTCAAACCATTTCCTACATCCATTCTTAACTTACTACAGGGCGCTCAGGGAGCTATTCGATCACTTTCATATTAACAGAAAAGCTCCATGTGCACAGCTTTTCCATGAACTATTTCCTGTGTTAAAGAGAAATTCTGGCTATTACTGTCTGTATAACATAGTTTACTGTTTTCTGCTGGTACATTTAGAGATTTATTTAAGTATGAGGGGATCTTAACTGATCTTGAACAGCTTTGCAGCTGCGTTTTCTTACAGTGTTGCTTTTCTGACAGTACTTGATTAAAATAAAGGGAACACATAACAAACATCCCCTAGTCTTCTACACTACCTGTCTTTGTTAAAAGTAGGTGTTGTAGAGCTGCAAACATAGGTCTACAAGAATAATCAAGATAGTATTGATCTGTCCTGGAAGGATGTGAAGAAGTTTTTGAAGTCCTTTAATGTTCATATCCCTAAGAATAGTGACCGGGGCTGTAGCTCTGAAAGCGAAGCAGATGAGAGACATTAAAAATATGTGAAGATGAATCCCACAGCCTCAGGTTTTTCCCAGAAACAGGTTATCATTCTACTTTTTTTCCTAAAATCTGGCCTAGTTGTAGTAGGAGATGCTGAAAATTAATACAGTCAATGACCTTAAAGCTGACATATTAAAATAGTGTAAAAAGGTCTAATTATCATAAAGGTCACAGGATAAAAAATTTGTTCCAATTCTGTTACTTTCAGGAGCCAATGGAAATGCATCACAGCTATCAAAATTCCTTAGGTGCTTTCAGAAATGTTTGACGTTTACTTTGTTGGGTCAACACTAGTAGAATCTATTTCTTTAAATAAGGGAATCATAGCTGAATTTTTAACAACCATGGAAGAGGAAGATTAATTTTAATTTTAATTTAATAAACTTGCTTAAAATTAAGGGCAGGAAAGCATTTCAGGGATGTATGAAAACTGTCTCTCAATATTAATCCAACTTCAGAGAGATAAGTAAATCAAGAAACAATATCTTATGGAAACCTCTGATTTAAGAGTGATACAGCTCCTACAAAAGGAACTACAATCAGATTTACTTCTAAAATGCTTTATATAGAGAAAATTTTACCAAAATATATATTTTATTTGAAATAGTTCTACACAAAAAAATCTTCATTTCATAAAAATATATGAATTTATATATATTTTTTTATATAATTTTAAATAAAATATCAAATCTAATTGGAAAATATATTTAAAATTCTTTTAAATATTTGAAGAATGAAATTTCCAATATAAAAATCTTTTCTGCCAAAAAATCTGAGGGGGACACATTTTCAATGTTTCTGGTTGTTAAAAAAAGTCGAATGAATTGTTTTTTCCACGTTATGTGAAATAAGAGTATCTGGACAGTAAGTCTCAAGCTTTTACTGTGGCTTTTCAAGTCAACAATAATTTAAATCAAAATGTCTGGGCTTTTAGCACCACTGCACTGGGCAGTGGTGCTTCCTCATTCTACACCTCAGCTTTATTCTTTTCTTTTCCCTCCACTACACTCAATTTCAGGTTAAACATAGACTTTACCAAGAACATGTGCTTCCTTGAAAGTCTTGATTTCCAGGTGATTCCATGGTAAATGGGATACATTGTTCTGTCACAGCAATTTTACACTGTAATAACTCTGATGATTTTGTTGAATGTTACTTTTTTTTTTTTTTATTAGTGAAACTGCAGAAGATTTAGCTGCAGCATCACTCAGATGGCATGGATTTTGTTTCCTAATCAGAAGTTTTATCTTATCCATGTGATTAGTTGTAATGTTGACTTTGCAACATTCAATCGGAGAATGGGGAGCTTTTTAATATAGGTTTGTAATTATATAGGAAGCTTCCTAGGCTCAGGCAAGGTATTCTCCACAGAAAAGTCTGTGCTTCTTTCTCCATGAGTAACTGTTACAAGCAATCAAAATTATGGACATGTAATTCCCAGTATGTCTTTGAGTATCATTCAAAAAGAGAGAGTAATTTGAGAACCAGCATGACTAGTGTCTGTATAAGCTTGACATAATTTTAAATTTCAAAGATAAATACACAGGCGTAATGTAAGTGAACTTTTAAAAAGTGTGCGCAAGATTTCTAGTGTTGTTGAGAATTTTAAGTATCTGCCTACGATAAAGCATGTGCAAAAAACAGATTTTCTCTTTCTCCATACAGTTTTGAAAGCCAGTGCAGTTCTAAACTAGAAAAAAATAAAAAGAAAAAAATATTAAAAAAAAAAAAAAAAAAAAAAAAAAAAAAAGGAGCTGTATTTGGGGTAGGAAATAGATACTGTCTTATTTGCTTTTGAAAAGTCACTTTTTGAGCAGATAGTGAAGTGGTAGTTAAAGTCCAATGTGCATTTCTCCAGATCCTAAAGGGGAAGTCTTCAGAACCGTTATAGTCCTCCAGAACAGAATTTGATTTGAGATCATAATTTGTCTCAACGTGTAAATTACCATTCAAATCTTCTTTTGTAATTGAAAGCCATTATTGGCTTCAGCTTCAAGAGTGGAAACTCATGTATGTGTAAAAAAGGTCATTTCTCTCTGTTACAAATAACTGACATTTTGCCTAAAATCCTCATGCATTACAGTAAGAATTTTTAGGAATGTTTTATAGCATTAATTCAGAAGTGGTAAAAACTAGAAAGGTGTATTAGGTATGCTGTCCATTTTCACTGTCTATTACTCATTTTCAGTGTCTGGAAGGTGCCTTTGCAAACTCACTCTAACTTCCAGACGTTTGGCTTACTAATGTCACATGTTTGCTTTCAGATATCAACATGGCAGGAGAACCAAAACCATACAGACCAAAACCTGGCAACAAGCGGCCACTTTCAGCACTTTACAGGTAAGTGAGATTTCATATTAACTTACTACAATTCAATTTTTATTAGAAAAATTATGGTAACATGAAATGTATCTACCAATGTCACTGAGGAGGCCATGAATGAGACAAAGGAATTTTTTTCCATTCACTCTTTGTTGTTCATACAAAATAAAATCAAGATCTTGTACACACCAAAAAGTTTTGTATATGAGTGAGAGCCAGTATTGTATTGTCTGACACTATATGTATCTGTTGACTTATTCTGGAGCAAGATGTTCTAACTGCCAGGGAAAAACTCTGATATGATGCTTGTCTTAAAAATTAACTTATACTAACTAGAAGTAAGCCCAGCAAACTAAATTCCTGACTTATACTTAGATTCATATGCATATATTACAATATGCATATAATGAATGCCCTTCTTTTGTTTGGAAACAAACACCAGAGTTTGCTGTAAAGACAGAAAATACTTAGGATACTTAAATTAAAATACAGTCATTCAGAAAAATAGATAAAACTAAATTAGTTAGACCAGAATTTTATTTCTTAGTGAAAATACCTTATGTTTTACTGAGGCCAAAAAGCTGGTCTCTGCCTTCTCAGTATTCACACCATGGATGCCTTTTGCCAGTGCAAGAAAAATCCAAAATAAGGGGCTGCAGCTTTAAACTGTTAGAGGTATTACACATATAGTCTTGCTATACTAAAAAGCTATTTGAAGAAATATTTGACAGTGATAATTCTTTAGGATGAAGTAGCAGAATACAATTGCCTTGGACAGGTTTTGTTCCAGGGAAGTTAAAGCCACTGGGGTTGTTCTTGGTGAACACTGAGAGGTGTAAGACCCCATCAAAATGCTCAGTCTGGAATTCAAGCTTTGAATTTAAATATGTGTTGCATTAAAAATATATTTATTTATGTGTTTATGCACTGTTAATTTAATTTTCCTTCCACAATTCCTTTTACTTTTTCTACAGTGAAAAGGGTAGTGCAGGAGAAGAGAAGCAGACTTTAGGCCCATATAAAAATATAATGTTTAACAAAATTATAATGAAGTGCACAATAAAAATATAAATCTGTCATTTACTAAGCCTACCGACAAAAAGACTGATGTGGTGATTTGTGAAGCGTTTATTAATGTCCTTACTTTTAGTACTACAATCAATATTCTTTTTTGTTTGGTTTTGGGTTTTTTTTTAATTGAGTGATATTTCAGTTTTTAATCTTTATGCTTTATTGCTTGGATATTACCTGGTTCTTGTGGCTTTTTTTATTTGCAGGGATCAGTGAAATAACTAATAATTTCAGAGCAACAGAACTGGTTTCTCATTGATTAGTGTGTCAAGGGTGAGAACCAACTTCTAACAAGATTGTACTTCTTTCTTGGGTGTTCAGGAGGGCATTGGTAGTGTCTTTGTCCTACTCCCAGGTACCTTTTTTCATATAGCTTGTACAAACTTGAAAAAAACCCACTTTTTTTTCCAAATCAATTAAGCTTAGCAAAGCATTACAGATTGTTCGGGGGATTGACAGGCAAACATGCACACATGAATTTCTGCTCAATAAACCTCTCTTCTCAGAGAAGTACTACAGAATATATGTTCCAGATACATTAAAAGAGTTAGGGCTGATTTGTACTGTGGCTGAAATGCAGATAGACTGTCTCTGAGAACAACAGGTCAGCAATGAAATCAGAAACATCTGAACAGGACTTTTTCAAGTCTGATGTGGTCTGAAATCTTCAGATGGAAATTCAAGGGTTAGATCTCAGAATGAGACAGTCAGGAGCATTTATATCTGAACCTGCATGGTACATAATAGTAATGTAAAATGTTATCATAGTTGTCCTCAGCTGAAATGATAGAAATATTCTTTTTGGAGATAATAACCCCTGCTTTATTATTACTCTCACCCGCATGCTATTAAGTGCTGTAGGTGTTACTGGTAGCCATGGTCCACTGTGTCCCTGTGTCAGTATTTCAAAATATTTTTGAAGGTGTTCTGTGCTTTCTGGCATTTATATGTACTTCTAGCTCTGCGCTTGTGAATGGTTTCCCATAAGTACTTGTTCTACAGACAAGATGGGGATAAGAGAGAGACCTGTAGAAAGTTATGAGGGAACTTCAAAGAGTCTTAGGTTGTTGTCGCATGCCAGTCTGAGACCGGAGTGTGGTTCTGTTTGTATTCTCAGGAACAGAATTAAGACTCAAAACTGAGTCAAGAGCCGAGGAACTTTATTTGACCAACAATAAATCTGTGAATGCAAAGGGAGAGAGAGAGATAAAGAGAGAAAGAAAGGAAAGAAAGAAGGAAAAAAAAGGAAAGAGTCCAGAGCGATAGCTACCACCTTGGAGCTGCGGCGTCCTGACAGTCCGATTCGTTTTCAAGTCCAGTGGGGGAACGTTCCATCCCATGTTGGTTGGTTCCGTTTATGTAGAGTTGTTACAAGCTGTTCTGCTCAACCACACCCCCCACCCGGCAATGGTGTACATGCCCAACATTCCTCTGGGCCTCCAGGCACCTTGACCCCCCTCACCCCAAGTCTGGGCACATGCACAGGGGTTTGGTTAAGTATTGCAGGATCAGCCTTCCCCACGTTGCTCCACGGCGTCAGTCGGTTTTCTCCTTTAACAAGGTATAGATAAATCTCTGCGGTGGCAGTGGTGTTTTCTCCCTGCCTTAAATCTCTTCTGTGGCAGTGTTGTTATCTTCCTGCCGATGGCATGAGTTTAGCAGTGTTGAGACAACACATCTGCTGTGGCGATGGTGGGCCTCACCCACAGTCTCTCACACCTCCCCATGGCTCAACATTGCTAACTTATGAATGGTTCTCTGAGGTGGCATGAATGATAGAGCAGAGAAAGGAGGAAGGAATAGAGGTAACACGTACCACAATAATTAACAACATCTAATAACTAACAACATCTCTAGTAAACTAGCATTACAAAACCAAAATTTGTTACAACCTTGTTTCATGGTCCCTGATTTCAGGAGCAAAAGAAGAAGAAAAAGGGTTACAAGGGCAATTACAAGGTGTGCATTCACAAGGGCAAGTAATAAGTATAATCATAAAAATTACAGCAATATTTAGCAAAACAAAGGTTGCAAAACAAATTGGTACAAGAACATACAGGTATTCCATTATTTCCTGCAAATTTGACAACGCGAAGCGATTGCAGTCCACGTGGTCTACACAGTCTGCAGCCCTGTTCTGCCAAAGCTGGGATCAGAATATGCAGTAGCAGAAATAGATTTCCATGTCCCCTTAGCTTAATGCGCATGTACCATCTGGGTCTAGAAACTTCTGTCGTGAATTTAGGTAAAAGAAAATAAAGAATAACACTCTGCAACATGTTGAATCAAATGTATAAAGCATGGAATGATACATCATAAAAACATCAGCATAGCAAGACCACATAACAAATAATAAAAAACCCAAACATTTTTTAGCACATATAAGGTTTGTTTGTGGGGATTGAGAGTCAGGAGCCGGGAGGTGGGCATTTTAAAAGGGTAAATTTTCATGCCCCTTTAAGGCTGGGTCCAAGTTGTGGCTGCGCATGCGTTTTTCATTGTGCAGGCAAGCCTTAATTTTGGTCAGGGTGTTAGCCTGAAACTTGACCAGGAGGGTCACGGACCAACTTGCTCGTCCCACCACAAACAATCCTTGCCATTTTGAGAAGATGGGAGCAGGAGACGACACACTGCACAGCTTTGCTGTTCGGCCTTTGCATTTTTGTGATTATGGCAACCATCAGTATGTGTTTCTGTGAGTGCTTTTGGTCACACCGGTACAGAAGAGTGCAATCTCCTCTTTGCAATTCTTCCCAAGTAGTGGATCTCATGGAATACCAAAACAAAGTGTGGGAGATCATGGTATAAACAAAAGAAAAATATTAATCTCCAGCAAAGTTACCATGTGACCTGTTATTCATTCCTGTTCATCTTCGTCACCTCGTGAAGAAAACACCAAGGACCAGGTACAGAGTATCGTGGAGGAAACAGAAGAAGTTACCACCCCAACATTATTCGGGACTGTGCTGGACTCATGAGTGAAGAAGTCTCGGGGCTGGTTTTTTTTTTTTTTCGTCACATGAGACTTTGCTGGGTTGTTATTCTGTTATCCAGTCTCTAGTTCTTGTTTGTTAATAAATTGTTATTTGTTGTTTACTGGCTGTCGAGTAGTTCATTGAATTTATTTTGTGTCCAACACACAGTTTTCAAATTAAATCAAAAGGGTTGGGTAAGATATATATATAATAATAACAACCTATAAAAGAAAACTAAAATAATTATTATAGCTATATGTTCTACTTAAGTAACAATAAGAATCAATATTATTTAAATGAACTATAAATACTTATAGTTTCTTAACACATTCTTTTTAAACATGCATCACTATCGTGGTTAGACTATAGGGATTTCATATGTGCGGTCTTTCCAGATTGTTCCAGTACATTCTGTGGGGTTTAAAATTATGCTCAAAAGCATACACAGATCATTCATGTGATAAAAGATGGCTACCGAGTGTCCAGATGAAATCCCAGACCCATTTGCTGAGCTTGCCACTCTGGTAAGTTTGCTAACAGTAACATTTATGGCAGTATAGCCAAACGACAGGGCTTTGATTTCAATGTAATGTTTTCTCACCATTAGATTGCCACGTCACTTGCCAGGGAGGAAAGGTCTAGAGCGTGCGTTTCCCCCTCTAAGCATTCTGTAAGGTGGGTGTTTTCAAAACGTTTAACCTAGATGGTTAATCATAAAGGGGATCAAAACCTTTCTTTTTCTCTTTTTGTTGTTTAGGCAGAGGGTCTGCGTCACACATCAAGAGCTTATGGCTGAGGTGGAAAAATATAAAAAGCATTACAATATCCTCATCTATGCTTTTCTAGCAGTTTCCTTCTTTGCTTTTTTAGTTTTATTTTTAACCAGTCTACATCGTTATATGAATTGTAAATAGGCAATTATTGTTACCTTTTCCAATATATGTGTAACATATATACCTATTAAACAAAAATTAAACTTATAACATAACAATGATATACTAAACATCCTATAAATATTAACAAGGCAAATACTGATGGAGCCACACAGATGATCAGCAGCTTCATATGGGTTTTTCTTTTTTCAGGTAGGCTCCAGAGTCCTCACCTAGAAAAGAAAAGAAAAACAGACAGGGTTCCTTCAAAGGAACCAGAAGTAAATTGTTATTAGAAGGATGGAGCAACCCACCTGGTGTTGATTTTATATTCTTTTCCATGAGCATCTTTGGCTTTCCAAGCATATTTATTAAGAGGTTCAGTGAGCATGAGAGGAACGGCTCCAATGGCTGGCATTTCTACCAACAGAGGCTGTCCAGGAGAAAAAACTCGTTCTCCGGGAATACTGAGAGTCTGAGACTTTGGGTTCAAAGTCAGGGATTTAGGACAAAAGGCATTCAGTTGAGGACATCCATTTATTCCCCAGCAATCATTAACTTGGGTAACTGCATCCCAAAGGCATTCCACCCAATGTGGCTTGTGAGGTTTCAGAAATCATTTTAAGAGTCCATTAGTTCATTCTACTATCCCATTAGCTTGGGGATAATATGGGGTGTGGAATACCCACTTGATTCTCTCTTCCCTCACCCACTCCTGCACTGTGGCAGCAGTAAAATTACTGCCATTGTCTGACTGAAGGGAATAAGGTTTTGGGGAGAAAACTAAACCAAATCTTCAGGGCTCGCACTGTATTTCCCCCAGTCACTTATGGAAATGCTTCAGCTTGAACTAGGCCAGAAATCACTTCCACGCCTACTATTACGTACTGCTTCCCTTCTGACCTTGTAATTTATCTGCCAAGTTTCCCAGAGACACTTTTTATCTCTCAAATGAAGGGTGGAATCTTCCATAGGGTGTCACTCTAGTCGGAGCCTGCACTGTTCACAAGCTGAAATACAGGTTTTGAAAGTTTCCCGAGTGACAGGCCAACCTCTGGCATGTGCCTCTTTGTATAAATCATTATACCCTGAATGACCACGCTTAACGTGTAGCCATTCCAACAGTCTGTCCCAGTTTTCCCCGGTTTGATTTTCCTGTTGCAAAGGGGCAATTCTGGCCAGCTCATCTGCTCTGTTATTCCATTCGCCTGCCAGTGCCCCTTTCCTGGTGAGACGGTACCCATGCTACCTCAAAATCCCCATGTTTGGCAATATCTAATATTTTTTGCCACTTCTCCTTTTGCCACACTGGCACTTGGTTTACTTCCCAGTTATTCAGTTCCCAAAAAGGGAGCCATTCCGTGCATCCTTTGAACACTGCAAACCAGTCAGTGTAAATATACACCGGAGTCTTAACCCCTTGCTTGCTATTAAACACACTCTACACTGCCACTAACTCTCCCACTTGAGCACTGCCCTCATCTTCGGTAATAATTTCTCTGTCACCATCTACATTAATAGCTACAGCTCGGTATCTCCATTGTTTACCCTCTCTCTTAGCAGAGGCATCTGTAAACCACACATTCTGCAACTCCTCCAAAAAAGCAGGAGTGATTTTTACCACAGAAGGGGGAGGGGTATCCCCCTCCAGGGAATTTGTTACTTGGATATTTAACTGTTTAGGGGTGCCTTCAGTGACAGTAAAGACACTACAATGATGTTCAATCTTAGCATACCATTTTCTCACAATATTTCTTTGGGCCACCCCGTCAGCAGGGGGCAGTTCCTGCTAACACAGGTTTAATTACCTTAAAAGGTCCCCTCAAAATTAGAGGCTGTTGGCGTATGGTTCGCTTTGCTTCTCCAAGAGCAACACTCACTACAAACAATCCTTTTTCCCAATTAGAGTACTGTTTCTCAGCATCCTTAAAGCTCCTGGAGTAAAATCCGATTGGGCAGGTAGGACCTTCTGGTCCTTTTTGCCAAAAATGAATCAACAATCCTGAGTGTGCAAACCTCCACTCAATCTGAACAGGGTCAGTGGGATGAATAGGACCCAAAGTCTGGTGGGTGTTTGATTTGAACACCAAAAGCTGTAACACTTCATCCTGGGCTGGAGCCCATTCCCAAGCTACTCCTTTTCGCAGCAGGTCATATAAGGGCCCTGCGATTATTGCAGTCTGGAATGTTTTTTTCCAAAAGACCAATAAGCGTAAAGCATGCTGCAGCTTCTTTTTATTTTCTGGAATTTTAACTGCTCTAGTGTCGAAAGGGTGTCCTGAGGAATACAGGCTGAACCTCCTCTCCACCATATCCCTAAAAATTTCACTTAATTTGCAGCAGTTTGTATCTTTTCCTCTGGTATCTGGAGTCCCAGAGACTCTAAGCCCTGTATAACCTTTCCTTGTGTCACCTGTACTGGAATAATTTGATCCCCTACTATCAAAACGTCATAGATGTATTGATAAACTCTAACTCTTGGTTCTGGGAGAATTTGGGCTAATTCTTCTGCCAAAGCATGATGTGCTAGGGTGGGAGAATGTTTATAACCCTGAAGGAGACGAGTAAAGGTATACTGTTTTCCCTCCCATGTGAAAACAGAATGATCACGGTCCTCTTCTTGCAGGGGAACCATGACAAACATACCTTTCACATCAATTGTGGCCATCACCGGATGAGCCTGTTCCTGAATGAATGAGATTAGCTCAGCTATATTAGGCACCAATGCTGTCGAGGGACCAGTGTTTGCATTAAATCGATGATAATCTACAGTCAATCTCCACTTCCCATTTGACTTACGAACTGGCCACACTGGGGAATTGTATGGGGAGTGGGTGAATGTTAAAATGCCCTGTTGCTTAAAATCCTCAATCACAGGAGCTATACCCTCCTGGGCCTCTAATGACAAGGGACAGGGTTTCACATTAGTCATCCTGGAAGGGGGAAGGGTAGGTGCTGCTTGCAACAGGCGCGCTTCTTCCCAGGACATTTCTAATTCTCTGATCTGAGGAATGCCAAAGGACCATGAATTCCCCTGGGTATCATACCACTGTCTGCCCTTCAATATATCTATGCTCCAAAGGTTTGTCAGAAAAGGGCCTATTGCAACCAATGTTAAGTGGGTCTGCCTCCCCAGGCAACCATAACGTTACCAAGGCCATAGGTACTGATTGAGTTTTCCCTGAAGCATTTAAGACAATTAGGTTTTTAGACTAAGTCAAAATTCCACATCGCTCTGCCTCACCCTGCATCAGTGCAGTGATTTGTGCTCCTGTGTTAATGACCATGGGACCCGATGGTTGCCAGTAGTTAAAAACACACCTGGACCCCAGTATCCTTCTGCTTCCTTCTCTGACAACAAAATCCCATCCCCTCCTGACAAGGACACTTTCCAAACATATTCTGTTTCAGATTCCTTTGGAGTCCTTGCAAAATCCTTCCTTAATTTTGCTAACTCAGTCGCTGTAAACAGAGCCTTTTGGGTAACAATCTGGGGACAAGTGTCGTTGTCTGTCTCATATAAATACTCAGTCTTAACTAGCGGATACAAGTGAGGAGGGTTTTATGCTGCCTCTTTTGCTCTCTGTAAATCCCCCTGGAGATATATTTGTCTAATCCCTTTCTCTGTTAACTTCAACTTCATCTCCTGAAATGAGTCCCTTTCTTTCCACAATTCTTCTCTTAATGTTTCTTTTAGCAAAGCATTCTGGTTTCTCTCCTCTTCTAATAGCTGTTTTGTCTCCTCTAACTGCTCTCTCAGTGTTTTAACTGCCATTTTCAAGGAAGCTACCATGGCATCATCTTGACACAATCTTTGGCTCCCATCTTCCATGGCTGCTGCCAAACTTGCTCCTAAAACTACATAAATTATGGATTTTCCCTTCCCAGGCCTAACTTTAGCCTTCTTCTGCAATACAATGATCCTATACACTATAGTCTGCGGTTGGAACCACTGATTTTTTGCCCATTCTCATCCTTGGGGAGCTGAGCAAGCATGATAGGTTCCCAAAAAGTCATCCAGTTTATATAAATCTCTGCCCCATACTTCAGTGGGGGAAACATTACAAACACCTCTAGAAGTGTGGGCACCCATTTCACCAAAAAGGGGTTATTTCATCCTCAGAAGGCCTCACTGGAAATTCTCTACTACTACCCGCCCCTTCACTCTCAGGAAGTCACACTTTTAAACTTTTTCAGAGACTCACCTCTCATTCGATTCTATTGCTTCATCCTTCTCCGGCTGTTTTCCTTACAGACAAACAGAACCGCGGATCCGGACTCTGCACTCACTTTGTACCAAGGTACATCTCAGGCACAAACACACACAAGAGTCTCTCATAAAGAATCTGGCACTTTCTGTGTCACCGAAAATCCTGTCCATGACACAACTACAATGTCGCATGCCGGTCTGAGACCGGAGTGTGGTTCTGTTTGTACTCTCAGGAACAGAATTAAGACTCAAAACTGAGTCAAGAGCCGAGGAACTTTATTTGACCAACAATAAATCTGTGAATGCAAAGGGAGAGAGAGAGATAAAGAGAGAAAGAAAGGAAAGAAAGAAGGAAAAAAAAGGAAAGAGTCCAGAGCGATAGCTACCACCTTGGAGCTGCGGCGTCCTGACAGTCCGATTCGTTTTCAAGTCCAGTGGGGGAACGTTCCATCCCATGTTGGTTGGTTCCGTTTATGTAGAGTTGTTACAAGCTGTTCTGCTCAACCACACCCCCCACCCGGCAATGGTGTACATGCCCAACATTCCTCTGGGCCTCCAGGCACCTTGACCCCCCTCACCCCAAGTCTGGGCACATGCACAGGGATTTGGTTAAGTATTGCAGGATCAGCCTTCCCCACGTTGCTCCACGGCGTCATTTGGTTTTCTCCTTTAACAAGGTATAGATAAATCTCTGCGGTGGCAGTGGTGTTTTCTCCCTGCCTTAAATCTCTTCTGTGGCAGTGTTGTTATCTTCCTGCCGATGGCATGAGTTTAGCAGTGTTGAGACAACACATTTGCTGTGGTGATGGTGGGCCTCACCCACAGTCTCTCACAGTTGTGTCCTTTCATGGATCTAGTACAGACAATTTCTCTGGAAGATTATAAGAAGCTTTTCTGAGCAACTAGCAAGCCTTCATCCGATAGTAATGGAGAAATTCTGTTATCTCAGTATCTGCTAGCATAATAGTATATAGGGAGATCAATAGCTTACAGAGTTCTTGACAACATTGCAAACGTTTACTAATTTCAAAACATTGTACTGGATCTGGCTGGGATGGAGTTAACTTTCTTTACAGGATCTCATATGGTGCCATGTTTCAGATTTATTATAAAAACACACCAATTTTTGGCTGTTGCTGAACAGCATTTGCACAGCCTCAAGACTTTGTCTTTTTCCTATTCTGCCTTCCCAGTGAGTAGGTTGGGAGTAGGCAAGTTGGGAAGGAATACAGCTAAGACAGTTGACCCAAACTGACCAAAGGGATATTCTATATCATAAAATAACATGCTCAGAAACAAAAACTGGGGATTTTTTACCTTCCAAAGTAGCTGCTACTTGGAGACTGCCTGGGCTGCCTGTGGGAGGTAGAAAGTAATTGCCTTTGCATCACTTGTTTTTTTCCCTTCTTCTTTCCATAATTAGACCACATTTATGTCAACCCATGAGGCTTTATAGCTTTTACTCTTTCTACTATTTCCTTCAACCTGAAAGTGGACAATGGTAGAGGATTGAGACAGCAACTGTGTGGGTGCTTAGCTGCTGGCCAGCGTCAACCCACAAGGTGGAGAAAGTTAAGAAGGATGTGGTTATTTTAGATTTGATTTTGACTAAGAGAAGCATTGGTTAAAAATTTAGTTATCACAAAATATTCACTGTGAAAGGGAAAACTGAGAGCAATAGAAATAGGATAATGGACTTCAGAAAGGACAGACTTCAATGAGCTCAGAGAACTTGTAAGTAGGATATCTTAGAAAGAAATTTTAGGGACAAAAGGAGTGCAGAAAATCTTGCACTGACTGTGCTTAAGGTAGAATAAAGAAATAATACAACAGCATCAAGTTTCTTTAACATCCTGAAAAGTGAAAAGGAATTGCACAAAATATGGAATCAAAACCCCATGACTGGAATAAGTAGAAAAGAACAGCAGAGTCATCTAACAACAGGATGTCAGAAAGGCTAAGGCACAGAACATATAAAAGGCACAAAAAGATTGTCAGAGTAACTTACTCTGGTTTTTTATACTGCTGTTACTTAGCGAGAAAGGAGAGCAGACAGTTGATGATACAGAAAAGGCTTGTATTGCTTTAGTAAAAGAGGTTAGCTGACCAGATATTTAAGAAAATCAATTTTAACCAGAGGGTATGGAATAACAGAATTGGCTAACCAGAATTTGAATAAGTGAATTCAATGGAAATGGTATGATGAGATTCACCCTAGAGTGTTTAAAGTACTAAGTGAATCTCTGTGTGGACTATTAGGGATTGTTTTCAAAAACCTATGGAGGTCTTGTAAGGCAAAAAAGCAGTGGGTGTGGACAGTCATTATTTTAAGAAGAGGAAGACCCAGAAAATTATCAGGTCAGCCCAGCTTCGATTCCCAGAAATGTACTAGAACAAATTATTAAACAATCAATTTATCAACACCTAGAGGATAATAAGATGGTAAAAATAATTAGGAGCAAATTATGTTGAAGCAATATAATTTACTTCTCTGACAAGATAGCTGATTTAGTGGATAAACAGGAAACAGTAGATGTGCTATATGGCCATTTAAACAAGCTTTGACACTTACCACATGTGGAGTTTTCATAAGCATGTTCAGGAAACTTGGCCAGAAAAAACTGTCTTAATGTAGACATCTAATGGAAAAACTGACTGTATACAGCACAGTATGAAGGATAGAAGCTATTGCTTGTTCAGTCTCCTTTATTACATATTTTAAGAGTATTTTTGGATATTTGAGACACATTTAAGAATTTTTAAGGTAACTAAGCAGAAGCGCTGCACAGGGTTGCACAATTTTGTTTATTGTGAAGTGTTTGAGGCTTCAAACTTGTTCAAAGTGCTCTGCATCTCTGAAGAGAAACCTGCATTACATTTATGCTGGATACACGTAAGTAATTAATACAGAAAAAATGATGTCTATAATGTGTTATACCCATATAATTTGCTTGTGTCCAAGTCATTAAATACACTCTTGCCTGGAATAGTATAAAAATAATTAGTCATGCCTCAGTTCCTGATCTACATTCTTTTTTTAATTCTTTATAGTTTTATAATCTGTGTGGAAATAATTGCATTTAATCTCACCTATGTGAAATTTAGCATGAGCCTAAATGTGAGGCACATAATTTTTTTTTCAGCTGTAGGAACTAGATGACAGACAGATAAGCACGTATCTTCTCTTCTTCGACTTATACATCCAGTCATTCACGTATCCAGATTCTTCTTTGTTCTTCAGTTTACTATTCCACTCATACTTCTTCTTTATACATCTCTAGCATTCCTGGTACAGTTCAGAGGAAAAAAAATATGGCAATACTGAGAATTTAAAAGGCATCATGGACCTAATGAATTCAGCAAAAATTTTTGCCATTCACTAGACTTGAATTTACCTCCATTTCTTCTTCTTCTCTCTTAAATGTAATTTAATACCCTAATTCCTACCAGATGAAGATCCCATTAATCACAGCCCTCGACTGCTGGAGAACAGACTTGCACTGCTTGGAATAACCCCACGCAACACTGTCCCAAAGAAAAGAGGGACCCAAGAGAGCTGGCTGTTTTCCAAGGATCATGTCCTTAAAGTTCAAGCACGGTTCATCCTGATGAACATGAAATCATGCGAAGGTAGCAGGTGGCCTGCATAGATGAACAAGAAGCTCTTGAAAAAAATTAAAACTTAAAAAAGTGACATACAAATGTGGAAGTACCAACAGGTCACCTGGGAACTATATAGAGACCCTGTCTAGGCATGCAGGGACACGGTTAGAGTGCTGTGGAAGCAGGTCAATGCCATTGTGAAGCCACCCAATCCAGAATAAAAGAATTTCTATTTTGAATTAGGCCTTAAAAATACTTGGAGGACAGAAAGATTTAGGCTTTGCTTCTGAAAGCTGCTAAACACATTATTAACTTCAAGCATACTCATTGAACAACTACAGATATGCTTAGGGTAGTGCTCAGGAATCTAACATAACTGTTAGCTCCAGCAGCATTCCTGCTGATTTGCATTGCTGTTCAGTATGTGAAGGGGGGACCTAAATCCCAGAAGGTTCAAATTTGTTGTGAATTTCCTTTTTTAGCACAGCATTTTTGCAGAAAAACAACTGTCTGACAGATCTGTATCTTAAAATTATTTTACATCTTCTTATTTGGGTCTAGCCTCAAGCAGAAATTAATTTTACTTGCTAATCTTCATATCTTTGAAAGACAAGGTGAAGATTAAAGGTGCTGACACAAATGTGTTAAAGCACTCTTTGGGAGCATTGTTGTGGTAAATTAAAGGATCATGGTTTGTCTTTTTAATTTAGTGGTGTTCTGATTAGTATTTCACTACAGCAGTTCTGAGTCAGTATATGAAAGTCCATTTACCATTTTTTCCCTCTGGGTTTATGCTCCAACATACCAATGTAGAATCAACCACAAATACTCTGATGGACCAGCATTCTGTTTCTCTACATCATAAAAGAATATTTTAACTATTTATTGTTCATTTCAGTCCACCACCATGTTATATGAGGTGTTACATACATGTCTGAAAGTTTTTTCTCCATTTCAGAGGTCTTTGCTGGGGTTACTAAAAGAGGACAAGGCTCTTCTAGTTCTTAACTCTGGAGGTTGCTAATGGCTCCATCCTCAGTTGCTCCAGGAGTGGGTCCGAACCCCAGGCCAGGCAGAGCAGAGCCACCACGCACACACTGCTTGTGGCTTGCCTTGCCAGAGGATGGACTCACCATGTTCTGCCCACACAGCTTTTGGCACAGGGGTCACTCAGTCGTCTCTGGCACTCCTTTAGCAGTCGCAAAGATGGAGGGATTTGAGAAGGGGGCAGGGGGGACGACATCTATTGACTGTGCTACAGGCTAGCAGAATGGTGGGATTTTTAGTGGCATGAAAATGAGTGTGGCTGCTGCAGACCCGACTGCGTGAGGTGGTGGAGGGTGGGGGGACTAGCTGGGGACCATGGGGGCCATGGGGAGCCAAAGCTAATGCAGTGATACTGGTACAACTGGGAGCAAACTACCCCAGACCACATCCGAGTCTGCTTTCTGAGAAAACTAGTTTACCAAAGATAAGCCACCCAGGAGTGAACCAATGTTTCTATAACGTGTGAAAGCTGGGAGATAGGATTTAGAAGAAAACTGGTAAAGCAAGTTACTCGGCACTGCCAGGGTATCTAGTTGCTGTCTTTGCTCTACACGACTTAATAATGCCAATGACCTATAAACATTTCCAAAACCAACTTAGTTAAGACTAACCCATGTTTTAGTTAAGACTAACCCTCCCCATATGGGTTATTTTCACCCTTGCCAAACTCCAGGCCTCCTTAAAGGCCACAATAAGCAAAACCGGCCCTGCCCCGGTGCCACAAGTCAAGGGCCCAGTGAGGAGTCACTCGGGCCCCGCTCCCCTCAGTATTCCCATCGCTGGCTGGGCATGAAGCCAGGGTTCCCTCCAGCTGAGGCACGTCCTGGAGCAACAATTAGCAGGATGGATTTAGTGGGTGGATTGACAAGACCAGCAAGTTTGGAGTGAAACCATCTCTCATCGTGTTGCCCTGACTGGCAGGATCCCATCCAGGGGTGGCTGAGCTCCTGCAGCACTGTCCTTCAGAGCAGCCCTGGCAAAGGTGTCCCCTGAGGGCAAGAACTCGCCAGGCTGGTCACTGGAGGCTCAGCTTTATGGTTCAGCGCTCCCCGAGCGGTGTTAGACACCACAGCCATTTCCCATTTCCAGCCACTTCTCTGTGTAATGCAGTTGAAATGTATACTCAGCATGCTTGATTTCACATGCTACTAATTAGGCATATTAAGCAGCCTTAACAATTTTATGAGTCCCATAGCCTCTAGAGGAAATTATTCTATTTAAATGTCTAATATTAATATACTGGAAAGAGATGATCTTTTATTTACAGGGTATTATTATGTTTTTATATCAAAGTTTTCTTTTTCTTTGACAAAAATACTTTATCGGTTTCCTCAGTACATTTTACTTTTATAATCTCCGTCACAAAACTGATTGGATTATGTTACACATCTTGCATTTCCTTTGGTTTTGCAGTTTTATTTTACAGCAGAGGCTTAAAGAATTGGTTAGTCTTTCTCTGCTTGCTCTCTGCTTCTCAGAATTATTTTAAGATATCGTTTGTAGAGTTTGGTGTGGTTTGGTTTGCCTGTCAGTCCAGAGAGCCATCCATTATTTTGAGTTGTTTTACTGAGCACTCCTGGGTGCCCTTCTTTTCAGGAGAAAGTGTGAAAGGCACAGTAATGGGCCTCCAGGGTAGGAGGCTTCTTGAGATCATTCTTCCCTTTTGAAAGTGTAACATAAACTCAACAAATTCTGTGCCAAACAAGCTTTACTATTCTATTTGAATACTGCAGTATTTTGCATGATTGCTGCTGTAGTGTGCCGTTGGCAGTGTATTAGCAATGTGCTTTAACCTACTAGCATATAATAAAAATAACTGCAGGTGTAAGGATCTTCCTTGATTGAATATTGTCCTAGATTTCCAATAACTTTCTTTTTTATTCCTTCTTTTTCTTAACGCATTTGAGTGTGCATTTTTATCAGTGGTCTACAAGAACCTGAAGACACAGTCCAGACAACAGAAAATAAAACTGATCGATTATTTTGCATTAAATTGTGATTATGCCTCTGATACTTTATTCTACATACTGAATGAAAAAAAAAATGCTTATAGAACTTAAACTTTGGTGAATTCATCATATTAAGATTACATAGTGTGATATTTCCTTTGAATCAAAGTACTTCATTTTTTACAGAAATGCATCTTCTTGATGCCTTTGATTACCTTCCTTCATGATATAAGCCATTTTATTTCAGTTTAATGGAATGAATCTAAAATGAGTGTTGTTCTACAGTTCTTCTTTTGTCAAAAGATCTAGCTTTCATAAAGCAACATTTCTAGGCGTGTTTAAATGGAGATAATTTTAAGTCCAGTAGAATATTATTTAAATTAATTTCATCAAAGAATATTCTTATTGATCACATTTGAAGCAGTCATTACTGTACAGAAAAAATGATTATTTTGTCTGAAATTCTCACTGAAAATCCACAACAAACAGTGTAAATTTTGCTTCTGTCAAGAACTTAAGTTCCATCCACAATTACATTAAAAATGTTAAAAGGCACAAATACAAAGCTACACAGATCCAGTGATTCAATTTGGTCTGAATTTTTATTTTCTTTCAAGGAAAAAGCCCTGTATCAAATAACTAGTATAAGAATAAGAAAAAAATCTGCTGGTGGAAGGCAACACATGCAGCTCTGCATTTCCACATTATGTCAGTGTAACTGCAATCAGTTTGGTCCCAGAGATGTTTAAAGAACAAATCTGTGTGCTCGGAGGGTTTGGGAGAGCCAGCCAAGGACATAAGTTTGCCCTTTCCTATGATCCAGAGGACAAACATGCAGCACCTGATAAGTTTAGAGAGGGGAAAATGCAGTAAGGTCTCAGGTCTTTAGTAACACTCGGGAAAACCTTTGCTTCTGGAGACAAATCACAGATAAAATTTAAAAGTCAAAAATACTTCGAATAGACTTGTCAACTTGATTTGTTCATTCAGTCATATTATTCCTAATCAGTGTGGTAACTCCAAAGGTACTAGGACAACAAAACTGGGGAGGGGGGGTAGATTTTTTTTTTTTTTTAAAGTCTTCCCTTTTGCTATTTTAAAAAGACTAACTCCCTTTTAGAATCTTTCTCTAGTGACCAGGGCTCATATTCCTTCTCAGATTATAAGTATATCCTAAATCTTACATTTTTCACATGTTTATTTGTATTCACCTTTACCAGAGTTTTCCAGTTATGCTTTTGACTTAGATGCATTTTAAAGTATGTCCTACACAGACTTAAAGACTTGCACTTGCCTTTGTTCCCATATGCCCTCAAGTTATTCTTCAGACTTACACAGTCTTTTCTCAGTTTATTTTTTTCCATTGTTACAAGGAAGCCAGTGAAACCAACTTAAACACAACTGAAGAGGAGCTGCATCCCCTTTCTTAGCTCAGTACTTTTCCTCTTGCAGAAATTGATATATGGTATCATGTGACTAATGTTGTTTTCCTCCACAAAAGCCCAGACACCATAATCACACTCATCCTCAGAGATTGGCAAATTTTGAGAAGAATACCCTGTTCTCTTATTGTTGTGGTTTTTTTTCCTGTTGTTTATTTTTCTTTCTTACCTTTTTCACTCCCTATGAAAACTGAAGCAATATACTATAGCTAAACTAACTTAACTGTAAAATCATCTTATTTTTGTCACAGTTTTTAATCACTGTTTATATCACAGTGGAATAGAAAACATACTCGTAACCTTCCAATAGCATTGAAATTATTATGACTCTTTTCTTATACAAGAATTTGTGTGGCTAACATGAATGAAAAACCTCTGGCTTATAATTAATAAAGTAAATTCCTAAAAGATCCAGAGCATTGATGGTTTTATCTGCAGGAAAACAAGAACAGTACTTTTAGTTATTCATTCAGTTTAAATCTTGACAGTCTGAGCCTTGCTCCTATCACTTATTACATGTGAGATTTGTACCCTTTATTACTTCATGGCTTCTTGCATTTGATTTAAGTAAAAATCAAAATTTGGATTCTCTGTGTTCTAGCAGAAAGACAATGTCTTCTGTAGATACTCAGCTGTGTTTCAGTTAGCTTAAAAAGAAAAAGGACAATACCTACAACATATTAAAAAAAATAATCGAAAACAGATACCATGGCCATTTTTCCACATTTGAGTTTTAGTGAAGCAGACATCATAGAAACAGTATCCAGTTTTGTAACTATTGCTGTTTGGTAACTGTCTTATTAACTATTTTATAGAGGCCTTAAAAGTAAGGACATAGGGTTCGTGAAACGCAATAGAGAAGGGTCTGCCCTAACATCTCAAATGAACAGTGGGATTCTTAATTTTCAGGAATTTAGTTAAGCCTTAATTGCAGCAGTAATCAGAGATGCAGGGGAAGGCTGTGCTTCAGAGTGCCACTCTGAAGTGAGCTCATAATTAGGCATGTAATACCTCTAATAGTACAGAAGACTGTAATTCAGTCTGGGAGCTGCTGATGTGCTGCAAGGGCACAGTTTAGGTGGCCTACAAACAGCAACAGAAATATGACACTGGATTATAAATGTAGTATTCTGTGACTAAATAAGGAAGGCTGGATAAATGAGATGCTGTAACTTGTTACATATTTTAAAGTCTTATGAATAATATCAGAAGAGATTTAGAGTACATTTAGTTTAAGAGAAAATGGATTGTTAAGTAAGATTACAGCATGGAAGGTTATGCTGTGTGCAACACAGAGGGAGAATAGTAACATATTAATCTGCAGTGAATTATTAACAATTAAGTTAGACTACGTGTTTATTTCTTGGTGAATTCTGCAAGCCTTGGGGAGTATACTGTCTGAAAATGTATTATCCAGCCTGTGAAGACCGATACTTAGATAGCCTTGTTGGTGCACAGTGTCAAGTGTAGTTTTATTTTTTAAAGACTAGGTTACAAACCACATGCCTTTTTGGTAGATTATGTTGCTGGTGTTCCCAGAACTTCTGGCAAAAGCATTGACTATTTTACTGAAAAGTAAAAATTGTATTCGTAAACATGTGTGAATTTATTATGAATCCTAAGAAATGAGAAATTTCTAGTACCTATTGGCATAAAAATGTATGTTGTATTTTTCAGTCTTACAAGAGTAAGATTGTTCTAGGAAACAGCATGACAAACATGAATCATACATTGTCAGAGCAGTGCTCCCCCTGTAAATACTTTTAAGTGTTAGTAGTGTCATTGAGGGAAAAGGAGATTAAGCTTCTACCCTTGGGACCCTCAAAGGCAATGCCTGCATTAACCTTCATCTATTTGTGACTACAAATAGCCATGCAGTAAAGTAGTATTGATTGTGTGCATTAGATCAGCCAACACTGTTTTGTTCAGCCCGCCCTGATGAACTCATTCTAGACATTTTCAGACCAGTACATATTGACTTGAATGTTCTCACTCTGATTTAGAGTAGAAAAGGGTCAGGTGACATCAGCTTCATGCTAAGAATGATTAAAGCTGTCAGAAAGAGGACTTTAAGCTAAGTATACCACTATATTTTTTTCAAAAATCTTTCTTTTGTCGGGAGCATAGTTTTTTGCAATATTTAGCAACTATTAGCATATCACAGGAAAAAAAAAAATAAAATTGACAGCAGTGGCATGGAGTTATTTTCCTTCTCTAGAGTTTGTTTCCTTTGCTTACGTGAATAATGGTACCAAATTGAACATGTTTTCAGTTTAGGAAGAGGATCAGAGTTAGGAAGGAAGGAAAATGAGTTCTTATTCCTGCAAGAATCTCACTTTGAATCTGAGCATTTATTTCTTCATGACTGGAAACATCATACAGATGTGGTGTACAGATTAAATTCTATTTAGCTCCCTTATCAATCCATTTGGCTTCAGATTTCTCTTGGGTTATGTGGGAAAAAACTGTAGTCTATAACAATGTAAGAAGGTGTTCATACGTAGAATCTGAATTAATTTCCCTCCAAGTCACAACTTAGTTTTTCTCAGACACATTTAGCAATATTTATCTCAGCTATGAGAATCCATGCCACTATTCATTTTGTCTTTGCAATTCATGGATTCACAGAGGAAAACACAGTACAGTCAGGTACAAACTATAATCAGCTACTGAATATTAGATGGATATGCTGCTACTTTTTAGTTCTAGCTCTCTGAAAATATATTATTATACAACCTTCAAATGACCTAGAGATTTTGTGTTTTCCTCTCTTTTTGCTGCTTAAAATTTAGGCTACCCATTAACTGAAACTACTTTCTTTACTGCTGTTCCCCATGACTCCCTTCCCTATCACAACCCCAAAACACTTCCATCCCATGGGTTACAACACTAGTGCACTCAGTATTCAACATGACAAAGTACCTTTTTACTAGAATATCAAAACCAACTTTTGCATAGGCTGATTTATGTTTCACCCTAGCCCCTTGCCATTGTCTCTTTAAAGCACTTCCTCCCTGTATTGAAAGCTATGTTTTATTCAGTTTTTCAACTGTCAAATTTTAGACATAATTCTGCACATATTATTCAGTCACACTCTACTAACTGATGGCTAAAGATGATCTGTCCTATTAACTCATGCAGAAATAAATCCTAGGGCCCCCTGAAACTAGTACTTACGTCAAGAATTTGATGTTTACAAATCATGTAAAAATATTCAGATTTTGCTAGGAAACAAGCTAAATTTGGTCATATGCTATATACATCTAGCAAAACTACATTATATAGTAAAGCAGAAGAAATTAAAAGGGAAAAACCTTGCTTTATCTTGGGCTGATTTTGAAACCCCCCATAATATTGCATCTGGTTTTCAGTGCACAGTGCCAGCGTGCTTTGTTAGACAGCTTGACATCAGGTCATGCAAACAGTATCCAATGCTAAGTGTTCCCTTAAAAGCTTTTTCCTGCCCAGAGTGCAGTGACACTACCCTATCATGGACTTAGGTGCTAAGTAGAATGGGCTAAATAAAATGTGCTGCATCAATATTCAGTAATTTTTGCAGGATTTCTTTAAATAATAAAATAAAATAAAATATATTTTTGTACATACCTTTTTGTTGTCCAGACATATAAAATGCTTAAAAAACATATGATATATATGCTAAGCCAAATACTCCATTGCTTTTACTTCAAACCTCTGAAAAGTGTAAAGACAACTCCACCTTGCAGCATATTATATGCAGAGTAACTGCATTAATGTAAACCAAAGCCTAGCACTCAAAGACAGAAATGCTCCAATCATGCTGTCCCACGGGGACCAACCATAACTTCAGTTTTCTGTATCACCAAAAATTAGGTTGTGTAAGATGCGCACTGCCTACAGATATATTGGAAAGTTAACTTCTTTGGGGTGCAATTTTTTCATTATGGAGCTGGGGAAAACCTGATGCTTCAGGAAGTGATCTTGAAGTTATTCTGAATGTTTAATTAACCTCATCAGAAATCATAAGATATTAGAAAAAATATGTCTTTTTTTGCAAGTCAGAATGCATAATGTGTTGCAATATTTTAATAAGGGACTAAGTATGGATTATATCTACATCTGCATATAGACACTCTGGTAGCCAAAGGAATAACCTTAAGTAAACCTGTTTACCCCTAGAGTACTTACTAGTGTAGTAACTTACTTATTGAATAAAATCTTCAGTAATTAATAAAATTTAGTTTTAGGGAACTTCAATCAAATTTGGACTAACTGTGATCTGAAAGCAGAAAAGATGAAGCATGTGCTGATTGAACGATATTACTTATTGACATTGCAATGATTCAGAGGAGCTAAACCCCAAAAATGTAGAACGAAGGAGAATCTAAGTGTTTCTATGTGAGTTGCAACATCATTTTTGCCATAACGTACAACTTGTGTTACAGCATCAACTTGTGTTCCTCACTTAATAGCTGTGCCTCAAGTGAAATGCTGGGACATGTCAGTAGTTAAAATAGGCTGAAATGGAAGTTAACCTGAAACATCCCTGGAAAAGATATTGGAAAACACTTCTGTGATTTAGGACCAGCTTGGCAGGCAGTGATTAACTCCTGAACACTAAAGACTTCTTTCAAAATGGGAATTAGATGTAACCAGCAGGGGATTACATGGCAAAAATTATCTATCAGGAGTGAAGCATCAATAGCTTACAGGCATGCTTATTTAGACTGGTACCCTTTGCACTTGGTTTCTCCTGTGTCATCTGGTGTTCATCCCAGACTTTCATATTCTGTGACTTCAGTGAGCTGTTGCAGACAAATAGTCCTTAAGGGGTTTTAGGAGCAGAAATTTTAGGCTTCTTGTCATGAAGCAGAAAGGATCTAAATGATAGAAACTCTAGCTCCTAGATTAGTATCAGGAACCCCCAGAGCTGGAAGCGTCAACTCCAGCTGATATTTCCAAGGTAGTAGATCCTATTTTACAGAGGATACAAGGAGGACTTGATGATAATCTTTACTTGATGTAGCACTTCCATCATTTTAAAGCACCTTCTCATTTTTTAAACTCTTAATTGCTCTCCTTTCTGTTCTCTTCATCTACCCCCACCCTGTTACAAAATGATGTGGCCAAAGCTGGCACAGTACAGCAGCTGAGGGATTCATCAGCTCTGAGGAAAGATGTTTTAGTGTGTCCCCATACTAAACAGTATCCTGTTACTCAGTTCTCGCTCTTTTGAAACTTGGTATTTTTGCAACACCTAGCCAGTTGTCCTCCATTCCATATACATATTAAGTAGTTCTTGTTCTCAAATTTTCACGGGGCATCTCTTTTTTAAAAAAAAATTAATTACACTGATTTCAGATTATTTCTCCAATTTATCAAACTAATTTCCAATTTTAACTCTGTTCACTGGAGTGATTAAAAAACAGGGTTTTGTAATATCTTTTGTTATTCAAATAATTTATGCAAATCATAACTGAGCAGAACATAGCACTAAGTTGTATGTAATGTGCCCCTCCTTCCGATTTGCACAATTCTTTGTGCATGGGCACTAAGTCTTGCCTATTATCTGTCTCTTCTTCTATCCACTAAGTGATCTATCATGTCCAATGAGTAAGTTTGCACTGAGAAATGACTTCTTGAGCTTGCAGTGCTTTAGTTTCCATCTGTAGTTTGAGGAATGCATTTTATTTTTTACTCCTTTTTTTATGTTTCAATAAATAACAGAAGCATTTACTTTATGGAACAGAACATCCCAGGGCACTGTTATATTTTCATATTAATACAGTATTTAATATTACACAATACAGTTTGTGTTGTTTTCCTGACCAGAGTCATTAACTACAATGTCAGCCACCAGTTGGAAGTGGAACTTATTAAATTAATTAAGAACAATTGTAAAATTTGGCATAAAGCTGTAAATTATTCCACCATATTCTCTGCTTCTGAAACACTTCTGACAGATTAGATCTTCTATACAGTTGGTCTAACATTTATTCATTCCAGAATACTCAGTGCTTCTTGATAAAACTTGTTTATAATGATATTTATAGAAGTTTCAGAAGACAGAATGTACTTCTTCCCTAATTCTGTCTGAGAATGGTTACTGATGTCCATAAAAATTATCTTGGATTGAAATTACTTTAAGTCACAAAAACTATTATAAATGGCAAGGGAGGAAGGGAGGGAGGGAGGGAGGATTACTTAGTATACACCAGCAATGGCTATTTCAGTCCCAGTAGATAGTGGAAGTTACATGAAATAATATTTCTTCTGTAAATTAAGACATGCTTTTATTTGGCCTGCTTGCATTATATACAAATACTGGGAGTCACCAAAAGTTATGATGCATATGCTTTAAAAAGGAAAGGAATTAGAGGACAAAATGTGGGTGATACCGCTTAAAAATTTCTGAAGGATGTTTTCTGATCACTAGTGACTGTTGACTTCAAACTATGAAGTCAACATGCAAAGAAAAATGCAGCTTTGGTTGATTACTGTGAATGGAAAATAGCTCAGTTTCTTTTGAATGGTCCCTTGAGTTGTCCTTTGTTATCATTTTAAAATTAAATTCTTTGGCAAATAGGGTAAGCCATAAATCTGAATATTCTTTGACTTCACATATTTTTACTAAATGTTTTGTTCCTAAATCTGTACAGCACAGAGAGATAGACATGCTTGACAAGTAAGTCAGTCAGCCACATCAATCATACAAAATATACATTAATATTATATAGGCAATTCATCAAACAACTGAAGTCCAAAATGCTTTTTAGTTGGCCTGACTTTCCTACATGGCTTGAATGAAAAGCTTGGATCCTCTAGATTCCTGTTAGAGGTATTAACTCTTCCAGTCCCCCTGAAAACTTCAGTCATTATTCATACATTTTACAATCAAACAGAAAAAATGTGATGTCAGCAACACACTCAGGTTATCTTCCTTAGGAATTCTGATTTCAATATTGTAACTCAAAACGGTGGCATGTCTAAAACAATTTTGGTCCCTGACCATCACTTTTCCCTGATTCAGGGAGGACAGTTTTATTATATTAAAAAGTCAGAATAGGAACCCTAACAAATGCCTTAGACTCCACGTTTTCCTTACTGACTCCTTAGAGATTAAATTATGTGAACACCACGAGGAAGAATATATTGATTCATAATGTGTTACCTTGAAGAATGCATAGCTAAAATCCATTTGCTTGTATACAGTGTTGATATTGTTAGAAATGTTACCCGCTTTGTTCTCTAACTAGGGAAACAGAGGCAAAGATTCTTTAACAAGGAATTACATATACTTGTATCTTGTGTCAGGCTTCCAATATAAAAAGCCATCTTGCCTGTAATCTTAATAGAGCAAACATGCAAGGAAAGTCGTTTACTTTGGGATCTTCCTGTCCTTAAATTATTTTGTTTACATTAAATTGTTTACAAGTCAAAGAGGAATTCAAATGCCCTTAGTTTAGTCATGTTACCTTCTATGTTTGTCTGCAAACCCTGAAAATTGTGTCCATCTACATGTTCAGACCATGTCAAAGATAGGATTTAGATAATTGCATTAATATAAGCAAACAATCGTGAAATACACAATTACGTTAATCAGATCTTGTATGATGTCTCTCCAAGACAGGTTTTAAGGGGTAAAATACTAAATGGGAAATTTCTGGGTCCTTATTTTAAACACATAATGTGACAGTACTATAGCATATCAATGGGTAGAAATTGATTGGTGCCTGTTTGGTTTATAGGGACTGTTTTTAATTGAGCAGTTTACATGGTGTAAAAATCCTTTTTCCTCCTGCAAAAAACTTACCAGTTATATGTAGATGAGAAATTCAGACCTTTCAGAAAATCTTAGCTCAGAATCAAAAGGAAACACAACCTCAGTCTGCCATGTCCCAGTCATGCTACTGATTAGCCTGCCTCTCTCCTATTACAACTGATATATTGACTTGACATTTTGACAAATTGAAATTTTCTGATGGGAAAAACATTTCAGGAAAGAAAGAAAAATCCTGATAACTCCAGCTTCATTACCATTCCTACATCATTAAAACATTATTACCTTTGTTTACTGTCCAATTTCTTGCAGTTAATAGTTTTTTGCAAGAAATAAAATTTCTGGTTTAGCATTTTTCCTGAAGCCCTTCTCACAGCTTATCAGGATTACTCTCTTTGAGATACTATATTTAATTATGCAGACTTCCTCGAAACTCTAGAGAATTTGGTGTACTGCAGGCTAGAAAAGAAAGGTAATAGATCTATAATATATATTGATAAATGTCACCAATAAAGATGACACAGGATGTTATTTTATGTGGTGTTGCAGTTTTAAAACCTTTATATTAATTTGCCATATACTGAATTACCAATTTAAATAAAAGGCCAAGAGATAATTGTATTCCTTTATTATGAGGAACACTTGAGCTAATTTAAAGTAATGCAGCAAATTATCTAAAACCATTTAGTCAAATATACTAAAGAGGGGTCAAACTTAGGGCAGTACTATTTAAATCAAATTGAATTCCATCTTGAGAATGGATTTCAAATAGATTTTTAATTGCAGTATTTTGTCCACAGGGCATTCTATGTCACACTTTTCATTTGCAAGTAAAAGCCACCAGAATGTCCTCCATCAGGATAGTGCCAGGTCTCTCTTTATTACAAAAGTTTCTGTATTATGAAGTATGTAAATATGTTCTGAGACCTTCATTCTTTGCATCTTTTGCGTATAGTTAAACCCTCGAGCCAAACACTGAGTACTTCCCAGGTCTGGTTCATTTCATTAAGCAGAAAATCGGGAAACAAAACCATAACGCTAGCTGGGCTTTTCCTCATACACCAGAGAGAAGCTGCAAAGATGGTGCAGATGTTTTACTGTAATCCACAGCAGAAAAGGCTGGTCTTTGAAGCTGGCGTAGTGGATGCACAGAGCCTGCAGGAGAAATATGCAACCACGCACATGAAGGACCCTGTCACATTACGGCTCTCTGCCTGGGCACAGAGGATGCCAAGCTAAGCATTTTCGAGGTGCTATGAGGGTTTGTGTGTACAGCATGGCAGGCTGGGAAGGAAAGCACTCATGACAGCACTGGCACTGCCCTGGAGAAGCATTCCCCTGGACACGGGAATACCCACCTTTGGGCCTCCATTGTGCTTCCAAGTATACACAAGGCCACCAGTGATCGCCTCATATTATTTTACTTCAATGTGGATCACAACCCCAAAAAGAAATGGAAAGGTAAGGTAAAGCCATGAGGACACAAGAAAAGTTACTGTATTTTGGGTACATTTTGGCTTTTCCTCAAGCCTTACTCAAGTTGTCCTTACCACTGCTGGAAATCCAACCCCAGAGAATTAGGTTTAAACCACATTGGAAGATGACATTGTAAATGAAGACAGGCTCCTAAGTTATTTCCACTGGTGATTCTGGGAAAAAAGTAAATGCTTTGTGAAAAGGTGATATGCAGTATTTTCAATTAAAGACAAAATCACACAATCCTTTCAAAAGAACAGTGACAAGTGCACCTTTTGTAAATACCCTTCTGGACAGACGGCAATAACTGGTCTACCAGTTTGTGAGTTTTCTGGACATAACCTTTGCTAAATGAATAATAACTGCCAAAGTACTTTTTTTTTTTCTACAAAGAAGACATGCAGGAAAGGTTCATTCTTAAAACATTGACAAATTATTTACAGTACTTTTGTTTACAATTAGTCCTGTTTACAGTTCTAGTTCAGATATTTTGTTGTGGAACTCAATTGTTTTCTGATGGGAGGGGTCATCACAAATGAAACGTTCAGTTCCAGTTATGACATACTTTGCTTTGTTAGAAACACTTTTATTAAAGGCTACAAAAAGACATTAAGTACACGGGGTGGGGGGGGGGTGGGGGGGGGGGTGGGGTGGTGTGGTTTATTTGCTGTTCTGTCTGGCTTCCTCTCAGTGAAAATTAACACAAAAAAGAACTTTTGCATCATTTGCTTGTCATGTAACCTCTTCAAATATTTGAGTGGCAAATTTGTTTTGAATGTGTTTATAAAGGACCCTAAAGTCATGTGCTAATAGTCCTAAGAAGCGGCTGATAGTAGTAAACTCATTGCAGCTGGGACACACAACATAATTAAGGACAGCTAGTTGCAGGTACTGTAACAGAAATACAGTACAATATCCTAGATGAGGAATTTTAAATCTATGCTGGATGGGTGGAAACTACTACTAGAAGCTTCTACCAGTGTGCCAGTGGTGCAACTCTCACAGATGCAGCAGCAACAGCAGAGAGGTGGAGAGCAACACTTTGAACTGGGTTTAGAAGTGGTCATGATTCTGGGTCTACGAAACCAGTGACATCCAGCTCTAGACAAGGCTGATTTTGGCAAATGTGCCAGAAGTTCTCATGATGAAGTGATCATGTCATATGAACAGAGGATGTTGGAAAGCAAACAAATGGGTGTGGAAGCTATCAAATAAGCAAATTTCTTACACCCATACTAAGTTTTATCTTTACAGTTTAAAAAAAAATTTGATATCTTCCCTAAATCATAACCATCAAGAAAAAAGCATCATACATGACAAATGGAAAAAAAAAAAAAAAAGACAAAGTATTACTTGTTTGTTCTAGCCTCCCAGTGTAAACACCTACACAAGTCATCTGAATCTGTGAAATTTAAAAGGCTTAGGTGTGCTGCTTTGTAAATATTTGATATCTAAACCAAAGCTCAGTTAGGTAAATGGGATTATTTTATTTTTTTTTTTAGTTAAGGTCCTAGCATCATGCATCATGCCCTTCTATTGTTGCTAAATTGTGTATTGGTCACTAAGTAAATTTGATACTGAGTGTGGCTGGTTTAGATTCATCATATAAATGTTCTGAAATACAATAAATAAATAAATAAATAAATAAATAAATATTTACAATTTCTCTTATTTACTTGACAGACTTGAATCAAAGGAGCCTTTCCTCTCTGTTGGGTAAGTAGGAATATGTATATTTCAATGAATATTTATATATTCAATGACCAGACAATATAATTTATGAGCCTGTGTTGAGCATAAACATCATGTTTCAACATTATGGTTGTGTACTATACCTGAGCTTAGAAAAAGTAGTTATAAGTCAATAAACTCAGCAGTTGTAGATATTTCCCTTCTTAAAAAATACTAAGTTTTGCCTCTATTGACTGACCAAAATTTATACTAAAAGACATGTAGGAGTTAAATGTTGTGTTGAAAGGTTTATTATTTTGTTTTCACTGATCTTTCAGTCAGAAAGCATTTCAAATACTGGCTATATCACTTGTCTAAGCCCCCAAACAAATAATTGATAGTTTCTTTTTTAAAAAAACACTTTTGTGATACTTCAATAACAGAAATAAAATCAAACTCATAGAATAAAAAAATACCACATTTTTACCTTAATTATAGATCACTACACTGATTTGCATATTACAGCTGTTGTCTTCATAGCCTCATAGCCACTTAAACAATTATATGGTCTAGATATTAAAATTATTAACTCATCTTTCTAAAAACTTATTTTTAAATGTGACATATTCTAAAATAAAAGTACCATTTTCTTATATAATGTACACCATTATATTTATTAAAGGTAAGTATCTGTATTTTACTTCTGAGTCTGAAGTTCACTTTTCATGCAGTTTTTCTTTCAGCTTCTTTCTTTAAAACTTTCCTAAGTTTCCTTTCTCACTCCTTGTTTCCTTTCAGAACTGCATATTCTTTATGTCTTTTCATCCACATTTTTCTTTTTTTCACAACACTGTGCATGCTTCATGCTACCAAAATCATAAACTGCAGACAAAAGATCCCATGTAAAATAGTTATTTAAGGATTAATTATACTCTGTAATTAGTAGCTTCCAAATTGTTGTATTAACTGCAGATAAAAAAAACTACTTCAAGTTCTGAAATGCAAATCCAAGTTAGCAAACAAAGGAAGTGTGACAGTTATAAACAGAGAAACTCAACACATCAGCATAAGCAGGATTGAGATATATTTCGATTTCTATAGCATAAAGTAACTGGTTTGTTTGAGTATATTTTGAATTAGTTGCTTGTCACTGCTGCTTTCTACCACCCCAAAATTATTGAACAATAAATTAAATGCTGGTCAGATTGTGTGTGTTGGTGCACTTTTGGTTTGTATGCTCTGAAAAGTGCAAATACATTATTAAATTCAGTCACTTATGTTATTACCTTTCATTGCCCCTCTTTATAAGCTGTTCTATTGTTTTTTTAAATGATGTGATTATATGAAAATTTCAGCTTTAAGATTAAAAAAGTTGCATGCCATTGTGGCTGAGGAGCAAATGTGAAAGTGTAAAAATCCAGGAAGCAAATAAAGACACAGTAGCAATTATATTAATACCAATGGATGAAAAATAATAAATCCTACTATTGTGGTTCTTGTAATGGTCTTAAGAACTGTGCTGGCAATTTTAGGAAATTTGGATATGTCTACCTAGGAGGAAGTGTTATGTTTATGTTTTGGGTCTGAGTTTCAGCTGATTGGTGGCCATTGTAAATCCACGTTACCTCCACACAGCCATTGTATGTGACTTTGTCATTAAACTGGATTCTTTCTGGGAAGTCTAATTTGAGCAAATAGGCTTAGCCTCTTCCCAGACCTTCCCAGAAGTTTGCCTGTAATGTGCTTGAATTATTTTTTGCAAGTCTTAATGATAAGGATAGAAAAATTAGTCCCTGCCTCTGTGCTACTTTTGCCTTTTACGGCTGTATTTCTTCCACCCCAAAGGAGGGCTTCAGACAGAATTTAGAGCATTGTGCTCTCAGGATGAGCTCAAGCCAACATCCACCTCTTTGCTACCAAGTCAAAGAGGTGCTCCTCCTAGTCTCACAATAAATGGGAGTTTCATTTTATTCAGAGGATGAGCTCCTGTACCAAGATCTGTATCTAAGGTTTTAGCCCAGACTGGCAGCTGCAACTACCAGGCTTTTAAAATACGGTAAATGTTTGCAGAAGAAATGCTGACATAGCCTCAATTAGACTAACACATGGGTGCCCTTAATGCCTCTTGCAGCCAGAGTTGCTCAAAACATCAATCTAAATTACATTAGGTTGCCTACATATTACTTGGTCCTGCACACCAGCATTTCATTCATCTACCTTCTGCAACAGAGTTGTTTCCATGTTTTCATTGTACTGCCTGTAGGGGCTAATTATGCTTTTTCATTTTGTTGTGCCTAATCTAACAACCGCTTGGTGCTTTTCCACTGATAATTATTTTGGTGGAGGAAGGGAATATGAAGTGTGGCAACCTAAGAGCTCAAGACTGTCACAGTTTGAACTCTGCATGTATGTGCAGGGCTGCAGCCTTCCCATGAGAGATCCCACAAAGGAAAAGTGGTTTTTAAAACGTTGCAGTTTCCCTGAGGAGATGAAGACATGGACTTCTGAATCCAACCAGAAGACCTTTTATTAGTCCAAAACCCACGTTTATATATCCTCGTTCACTGTTCACGCGCAACATACTAATATATCATTGGTTAATCAATACTGTTCACACACTTCTTGGCCACATATAATTGGTTAATTACTAAGCTACAAATGCACTGAACTTCTTGTATTTTTTTTCCTCTCTTCTTTCTTATCTCTGTGAGTTTTATGTCCTCAGCCAGATGCCAAGATACGGCATCATGCAACCGCTCCGGCCTCGCTTCATATCCCATTTTTCTTCCAGCATTCAGCCAACCTAATCTTACTTTCTTTCTTCTTGTCGCGACGGAGGGAAGACACAGTCACTCAATATGAGTGATCAGCAGACTTCATTTATTGTCTCTTACAGTCACCTTTTATGCCTTCCTATAATTAGCTCATACATATTACAAAAGTTAAGCTCATTATTGGTTAGTTGCCTAAATACCAAGTCCACCCCTGTTTCTCTTCTGTAGTTATCTGTTCCCACCTGCAACATTCTTTTCCCACCGAAATCTTCCTGTTATTGTGTAACAAGGACAGCCAAAGACAGTGTATTTTGCTTTACTTCAGATAAGCTGAGAGCGATGTGCATTTTTGTCCAGCCAGCTGGACTATGTCTATGAGACCTTTTTTCAGCTAGCCAGTTATCCACACTTCTTTAGCCTTCAAGGTCCTTCACAGGCATCGTGGCCTCTAGCACTTGCCATAAAGCTCTCTACATTTCCCCCCTGTCAGAAAGCAGACAACTACAGGGAGAAGCAGACTCCATCTCTTGCTGTGGTAGTTTATGCAGGGAGAGAAAAGCTCATGTACTCCCTTAGCAAGTGAAATTCCATTTATCCCTTCTATGCAAAATGCATAACAGAGAAGAAAAATCCATGCTTCTTTGCTCCCTGTGCAAGACAGGGCCATAGGTTGGCACTGAAGTAACTAACTTCTTTAATGCAAGTATCTAACAGTAGCAATCAGGAGCAAAAATTCAAGTATGTGTTCTATTCAGATAAAAGTATCTGAATTCAATGTTATGATTTGGGGCTAGAATACAGTTTAATATGAGGTACAGGTTGTCTTCCTTCGTCTCTTAGAAGTGAAAAAATCCCTAGGGAAAGCTGAAACATCTCAGTGCTGAACACTGGCTGTTAGCTTGTAGCAGCACAAAATGCTTCTTCCCACAGGTGTTAATTCCACACTTTTGGAACAAAAGTTCCACAAACTTTTGGAGTTTTGTGTCCGTATTCAACCTGAGCAAGACAGAGCTGTCTGGACCATTTTTTCCTTTTCATGTTACACAGTGTTCATGTTCATGTAGGGTTAGAATAAAAAAGAAGTCATGCAAATAACCAGGGTGCTTGGAAGACTTTACCATCAGAGGCAACAGTTCTGGTAAAACTCCACCAAAGTGAAGGCTGCTCACAATGCATCAGATTAACTTCATGCAGAAGTCTTTGAACAATTCAGACCTAGACAGTCCAGGCAGGTCAAGAGGTATAATAAATTGGATTCTGCAAAAATGACAACCTGAAAGACAGCTAATATTAAGTTCATCCCCCTTTATGGTAAAGGATGTGTAACATTAAAAAAAAAAATGTTTAAACTGCCAACAGTTTTTAATTATCCACATTTGTTCTCCGTATTTGGCTTTTTGTTCTTAAAAAAAAGATGATGCACAATTACCCCCTCAAAACTGTTATAATTCTCTTTAGATGATTAAATTGATAATCCAGTTAATAACCATTCATGGTAGCTGATTCATGATAAAAATCTGCAAGTAAAAGTTTAACCTTGATAAATTCCAGATCATATTGCATGTAGATTTGTAATCAGTCATCAGTCTGAGCCATAAAATTCAAAACTCATTTTGTAAGACACAACCATTGCAGCATCTTTTAAGACCTGTAATAGTATTATATGTCCAAGAGAAACCATCATTATTTTGTAACTGTCTTACACAGTAGAAATTCTTTGAATTAATTCTTTTTTGTATCTGACTGTAACTGTATGTAGCTTTCATGACAACATGCAGTCTTTAACACATGAAGTGGAAGAAAATCCATCACAGCAACTAATAAGTTTGTCAAACTTTTAAAAAAACTTGTCTTCTTTGTTAGGTGTTATTATATATATCCCATATTGTTGAATTCAGAATAGACAGGGAGAGAAAGAAACAGAACTGATTTTCTTTGAGGCCAGTGAGAACTTAGATTCATCTACTGCCAGCTGCAAAGAATGGGATTACTTCTGGATAAGCAGACAATAGCTCTTCGGTGAAATGGTCTTTGAAAATACATATGTTTTATACATCTGGTTGTCAGCTGAGATTCAATCTACTTCTCTTTCTTTTGTGCAGATGTTAAAAAAAAACCAAAACACAATACAAACTGCTGACTTTTTCACTCTTTTTTTTCTTTTTTTTCCTTTTTTTTTCAGGATCGGTTCTTTGCTATAAACAGTATAAAATTAGGTGGAAGGCCCAGAGAGAGACATAAGTAAAATTAATGCATTGTATACATTTATTACATGATGAATAGTTGCCTGTCATGGGAGAAAGAAGAGTGATGCAAGTAAAAATGGCATTAATTGCTGCACTTTTTTATGTTTTCAGTAAAAAGACTAGAGATCTGTATGAACCACTTTCCTTACCGAGATCCTCTTTCTCAAAAGTATATGACAGTAGAAAATACAGAAAAGTATTTTCCAAATCACAGCTTAATCACAGTGCCTTTTGAATCACAAATACTTCTTAAAAAGAGATGGAGGAATTTTGGTGGGCTCAGCTTTAGGAAGTGCTTCCAAAATACAAAAAGTAAAATTCTTTCATTTTCTTCTGGCAGAACTGTTCTAAGAACCATCAAACAACTGGGATTTGTCATCCACATTTCTTCCTCTTGCTCAGTAGTGTTTTCTTTCCTGTAAGGCCATTTTGCAGAAGATCTATAGGAAATCCTGCACTCACAATACTAGTTTGAGGGATCCAATTCTGAAGAAGTGAGATAGTTAAAAAAAACTAATCCTTGCAGGCTCTGTTAGAATAATGTTCAGTCCACTTCAAAAATATGCATGTTCTTTCAATTCACTCTCAGTTTTGTGTGGTAGTGGGCGGGGGTTTACAGACATATAAGCTACAAAACAGCATGTAGCCACATGTCATCTGTACAACAATTGCCCGTAACACTCGTCCCCCATCCTGATTATCAGATAACACCAGTGAAAGGAGCAGACACTATTCCTGCCATTCCCATCCAGCTTCTGAAGAGAGATAACTAAGAAAATAATTTTCCTTCAGCAGAGGAAAAATATAAAAAGAAGAGGAGATACTGGATGCATTTTGCACTGTTAATACAAAACCAATAAACCTGCCAGCCTGAACATAATCTTGTAACTCTCATTCACATTCAGGCCAGGTATTCAGAAGCTCTGTTTTCATGAAAGACATGGGAGGACTGAACACACTTGACAATTTTAACTCATTGTTTAGAGACAGTCAGTAATTCCTTATGCTTAAAACCACTCGGGCTCTGTGACTTAGATAGGCAGCAGCAGGCCTTCTGCATTTGCAGAGAATACCCTCTAAAACAACCAACTCTTTAATTATATGTGAGGTTTAGCCTGGAGGCCAGAAACAGAAGTCAGGGAACTGAAAGGGCTCTGTGGGGCTGACTGGGCAGTCCGCAGAGAGACAGGAGGGATTTGGGGGACAATAGCACATGTGGAAAGCTGGTGATCTTCATGTGGAACATGCTGAGAATCTATATGGTTTAATTTCAAGCAGTATTATGGATACACTTCTCTTACAACAATTTACCAAAATCCACAAGGCTTAAGCTTTTCTATAACTGCCTACTTTTCATTATTATAAAACTCAGAAACAGTGGATGAATATCCCTGCTTTATAAATTTATAAAAAGTTTTTTTGCTCAAAGATATCTCTAAAGAAGAGATTATAAAACCACGGTAATAATGTTGGTCTATTGCTGTTACCGCATTTGTCAGTGCTTTTGTGTCATTCAGTGTTTAAAATCCCAGATGAACTATTTTTCTACTCATTTGCAATCTAAATAATTATTTTATGGTTCCTCTATTTAACCGATATATTTCATTCTACACCACTTCCACTTTCACACACAGAGAAATATATGTGTATATATATCTGTATCTATACACATATATATATTGCATAGAAAACAGGTTAATACATCAGGCCAAAAAAAAAAAAATTCCTAATTCTGTTAACATTTATTAGCCACAAACTCAGCAAACATGCACCTTAATAAATTCTTTTTCCCCTCTCTGACCTTAATAACGTCAGCAGCAATGTGCTTAATAATTAAGAAAGGCAACAGAGCATGAGATAACTGTTTTTTTCTCTTCTGGTTATTCTATTTGCCTTTCCCTTTATTTACTCTCTGTTATTTCTGTCATCCAAGACTACCCTTTCATTAGTAATTGTAGGAAAACAGTACATATGTAAGTCATTTATGTTCTAGGTTAATGATGAACAATTCCTCAGTACTGAAGATCTGTAGTCTCACCTATGTATGAAACAGGATGTTCTCTAGAGGAAGGAAAATGTGTACAAGAGAATGTTCCATAAAGGAAGTCAGGAGAACAAAACATGTTAGATGTGGGAGGGAATTAAAGGAAATAAACAGGGATGCAGGAACATAAGAACAGACAGAAAAATCCAGGGGAAAGGACTATGCAAAGAGGCAAAAAGGGAGGTATTTTCTTACAATGGAAAATGGAGGGAGGATGGAAAATATTTGCTGGGTATGGAACCTCACTGTGGAACAACAGTAGTTACTTTAAACTCACTGCGTTTTCCCCAGACAGCAGTCACTGATACAGGAGTTACAGAAAACAATGTTTAGAGAGGTCTGTGTTGTTACAGTATTCTTATTTCCTATTTCTGATGTACCGAGATAGCATCTTGGCTCACCAGTCTCTATGGGCTTCTGTAAATATGCACAGCTTACTGTGGCAGCCTAACAGGTATGTGAAACTGTTTCATAAATGAGACCTAGCTCCCTACTCATATCTGAACACATCTGAAAATCAAGACAGTCTTTCACCCTTTAGACAAAAAAAGACTTTATTTATTTTCACAAGTTTCCAGATCATTACAAAGAAGCTTTAATTTACATCTCTGCCTTGATAAATATATTGAAAGATATAATAATTATGAGGTTTGGTATTTTGATTTTCAAATTTGCTATAATGCTGTTGAAATCAGACAATCTGTATTTACTCCTTGCTTTTCTGTGTTATTTTTACTACATTTTATGATAGTAACAGTCAAGACCTTTCTTAATATTAAGTTCTTAACGAGCTACAAATACTCGGAGAGGATCTGATGGCTGATCACTCTGATTCCACTTTGAAATCAGCTTAATCCTTTTCACTAGCAAGCAAAATCTGAGATTGGTCTATCTACCTGTTACTTGCACTTGTGCTAAAGGAGAAAGGTGGGACAGCAAAAAGAAATATATGCTTAAAAGACCAAACCACAGAAAGAACAATCAGTACTTCTATGCTAGCTTTTACTTGAAAGTCCACTTCACACCCTTCTGCAGTAATATAATTTGCAGCTTCTCAGTAAAAGAGATTTCTTCTTTGGAGTCCGACCACCCATGATCACAATACCAATTAGCAACTGGCCTTGCTGCAAAAGTTATTGCTCTGCACCAGTCCCTGTATATATTTTCTTTCTGAAATGGCTGGGTGTTTTAAACTTTGACACTCTTGTAAAAAGCCCCATCAAGAGCAGTACCATAGGTTTTAATTTAGTTTTATTCTCTTATTATCTTTCTGGTTTTTAAAGGCAAAGGGAACACATCAAGGAACAAGGCACAAGTAAAACAGTGTTAACTACACTGGCCAATTGGCTAGGTTGGGTAAGGATGAAGAAAATTAAGGAGGCAGAAGAAAGAAGATAGTACTACCTAGATGTTTTTTAAATAACTATTTTCTCTTTGCAATGTAAAATTATGAAATGTACAAAAAGGGGCACGTTCTCCTTTCTATTCATGTGTTCTTACCGCAGTATTTAAGTGCCCTTTCTGAGTTTAAATGGGACCATCCTTTCTCTTCCCTGTCCTAGGTTTTGTGTTGAGGGGTAATGTACAACCCTAACAATGAAGGTTACTACCATGAATAGCAATGGGAAGAGGGAAGAATTTTTTTCTTGATTCTATATCATTTAAAATTTTGATAATTTCACTAAAGTGTTGTGTCCCAAAGAGAGCTGCACCACCAGAGTTGAAATCGTGGAAGAAATGGAAGATGTCCTTCAGAGACCTTGTATAGCCTCCATCTGCTGAGGTTTCTAAATCTCAGCTAGGTAAAGCCATGGCTGACCTGGTCTAGCCATGGGTCTATCTTGCTGGGTAGAAGCCTGAACCAGATACCTTATAGAAGTGCCTTCCAGCTTTATAAATAGTCAGGGAAGCCACATTAACTGTTGGACACGTAGCATGTATAGTGATACTTTCAGCCTCTGAGCACCCTCTGTGAAATCAGGAAAATGGCCCGTCCCACGGTGTGAAGTGTATTAAGAGAGGAGGCAGTACAGAAAGAGGCATGTCAGAGAGAAGAATTGCTGACAGAGCAAATTGGAGCTCCTGTATTTTTCTCATGTTTGTTAAAGATTTTTTTTAAAGATATTAAGCTTCGGGCTAGGAGACAATGTCTTTAGTGTTGCTCTGTTGATAGCCTTGTGTATGATACTAAGGGACAACAACCCACATCTTGCCTTATCAGATGGTTCAGCTGTGTATTAGCACACTATAGTATAACCCTCATTCAAAATAAAACAAAATCAGGATATGTCCTCATATTAGGCAAGCTTTCAACTAGTAAAAATAATTATATCATAGGTTGTTTTCTACAAATTTAGATTAATCTGGGATCTGACCTTATTTACAAAACACTTTTCAACTACATTGGTATAATGCCTTTGCATGCCTTAATTTGAAAATAAGCAGGAATTTGTTGAGGGTATTTAGGGTCATATTCAATAGCCTCTGTTTGGCCCAAACTGATGTTGATTTCAAGAAGGAGGGTCTTGATTTTGGTCATTTTGTTTTTTGGGTATTTTTTCTTTAGTTCTAATTATGAATTGCAGTTCAAAAGCATTCTGTAGTTATCCATTCACTTTAGGGATGGTTTTATCTCAGGTTCAAGCTGGGTTCTTAAAATTTTTATCATTCTGCAAACCAAAGTGCAGTTTTGTCAACATCAGCCATACACACTCCCGTGGGGGTGTGCACACAGGTGTAGCAAGTTGTAAAAATATTGCTGATTATGTACACAAAAATAAATAGAAATTAGGTCACATTGTGTCTTGCCAATTGTATGCTAAGAGTTTTATCAGTAAAAAATTCATTACTATGCTTCAATTTTATTTGTAAAGTCTTCAGTGTTGCTTCTGAGTGCAAGTAGGGATCAGTTTTGTTCAATAAAAAGAAATCCTTCAGAACCACATATTAGAGTAGAATTAAAAGTTGGAGAGTGTGCTTCAAATGTGAAGTAGAAATATCAGAGTGGATCTGTCATGCATGACCAGCAACTGACAGTTTATATTGCTATGGTAGTGACTGTAGCTAATGCTAAAGCATTTCTTTAAATTAAAAAGTGCAAACCAATTTCCAACAAACATAGTGTTGCTGATTTTTTTTTTCCTTCTGTTCCATTGCCTCTAATGCTTTCTACAAAAATAAGCCTTTCTGAACTCTCTCACATTTGAGTCCTGTAGCCCTTACTCTCAGGAGTAAGGATAAGAGACTGAACCAGCTGTCATCCACAAGCTAACTACTTGTGTAAAACATTTTCATAACCACCCAGATAGCCACCAGAAATCACCTATAAGTCCCAGCAAGTGAGGAATTTTCATAGAATCATAGAATGGTTTGGGTTAGAAGGGCCCTCAAATACCATTTAGTTCCAATGCCCCTGCCATGGGCAGGGACACTTTCTACTAAACCAGGTTGCTCAAAGCCCCATCCAGCCTGGCCTTGAGCACTTCCAGGGATGGGGCATCCACAGCTTCTCTGGGCAACCTGTGCCAGGGTCTCACCACTCTCGCAGTAAAGAATTTCTTCCTTAATCTAAATCTACCCTCTTTCAGTTTAAAACCATTCCCCCTTGTCCTATCCTTACATACCCTTAGTAAAAAAATCCCTTTTCCAGCTTCCTTGTAGGCCTCTTTTATGTACTGGAAGGATACTATATGGTGTCCCCAGAGCCTTCTCGCTTCCAGGCTGAATCAACCCCAACCCTCTCAGTCTGTCTTCATAGGAGAGTTTCTCCAGCCCTCTGATCATCTTTGTGGCCTTCCTCTGGACTCACTCCAACAGGTTCATGTCCTTCTTATCTTAGGGACCCCACAGCTAGGTGCAGCACTCCAGGTGACATAGAGGAATGAAGGCAGGCTAATTAACCTTGATAATATACAGCTGTGGGCTGGCTTCAGGGGTGGTGGGTTGGCTGACATGGATAATGTGCAGCTGTAGCTGGTTCCTGCTAAGTAGTTAAATAGCTCTAAGGGGTAGGGGCAAGGAGTACTGGATGAAGAGAGACCTGGAAGAAGCAGAGAGAGGACAGACAATGCCCTGGATGTAGGAGAGATGAGGAGAGGCCCTGGGAGAAGCAGGGGGCCCGGATGAGGTGAGGCTGGTTGGAAGAGGACCCTGAAGAATGAAGATTCCAGACACAGCAGAGGCAAGAAGCAGGGTGGACTGGCCTGAAGAGGATGGAGAAACAGCACAGACAGTAGATGCATTTTTGAAACCTTGCAGGGGATTGGTGGCTGTGCCGAGGTAAGGTGCAGGAATTACTTGTTGAGGTTAACCTGGTATGTGATGGTAAAAGCCTTGCTGCAACCACCTAGTCTTGCTAGTGCTGCAACAAGGTGAGGTCTCATTAGAGTGAAGTAGAGGGGGAGAATCACCTCCCTCGACCTGCTGGTCATGCCTCTTTTGATGCAGCCCAGGATACAGTTGGCTTTCTGGGCTGCAAGCACACATTGCCCGATCATGTTGAGCTTCTCATCCAGCAACACCCCCTAAGCCTTTCTCAGGGCAGTTTCAAATCCATTCTGTGCCCAACCTGTATTTGTTCTTGGGATTGTCCCAACCCATGTGCAGCACCTTGCGCTTGGCCTAACTTCATGAGGTTTGCATGGGCCCACATCTACAAGCCTGCCAATGTCCCTCTGGATGGCTTTTACCAGAAGCAATTATTTGCTGAAAAGTACCTACTAGGTATAGCCTTGTTTATTCTCTTGCCGTCTAAATCAAGGGGCAGAAACTACAGGTAGGTTTCCAGGTGTACTATGGACAACAAATAGTCCAAATGAAAAAATACCATCTTTCAGACTGCATTTTTCCTATGAACTATTTGTTGATTACCTGAAAATAGTGAACACCCTCACAGAAATTAGGATCGATACACAAAGAAGTTAAACTTAAGCATTTCTCAAGGAATGTAATTTGTTCTGCAGCTCTATCCCTTTTTGGTGCACAAAGGATATAGTATAGAAATGGAAGCTACATCTTCTCAGACAGTGAAGTTAGTGAAGCAAAACTGGAGGTCGTTAGTGTGGCTTATATAGCAGTATTATGCCAAAGCATTCACATTCCTTTAGGAGAGGTGGAGGAACCTGAAAGATATCAAATAAGGCTTTGTTTCCTCACAAAACTAATCTTTCTTTTCACATACACACACATATTAATCATGATTACACTTTGTATCTGGAATCAAATACAATTTGGTTTCAAGCAGACTTTGTCTAGGTGTCAGTAGTGAAATAGGTGTATTTCATGTTCTGGCTGATACTTTATATGCTATAAAACTGTCTTGCTGTGTAGAGCATTCACAGAAAAATAAAATTCCAGTCATGTAAGTCTCATAACGGTGAGTAATAGTAATGCAGTTTTGCTGGGAGAAAGCAAAAATTGTGTGAGAGTTCAGCAAGAAGGTAAGGGAGGGGAAAGGAGAAGACAGAGAACCTAACAGTTTTAATTCCTTCACAGTCTTGTGGTTGGGGAAGAGGTGCTGGAGGCAATTCTCAGCACTAAATTGTTATGGTAGCTTAATTCAGTAGACTGCATAAAACCAAATTTAGTCTAAGATGCATCTGTATTGTTAACTTCTAATGTGCGTTTCCCACAGTGATAAAACACTTGAAACTTTCTATAAATGTTTACTAGACTGATGCATACCAGTGCAAGCAAAGCCCTAATCTGACAGGGACTGTGACCACTTGATCTAGGGACACATGTTACAGAAAATGGCAATAATGGAAGCATAAAGCTCCATAAGCCCTCTTTTGTGCAGTCATTTTCTTACTATCTAAAATTTTGCGAAATTAATCTGTGTGGAAAAGATGGATATACACATTGTCTAAAAACCAGGATGGTTATTTTGTCTTATTTAAGAGTGATGAATGACATTCTAAATGAGAATCTGAATGCATTAATATTTAATTTTTACGAACATAGAATCACTTTTGCAGAAAAGAATAATGAAACATTTGTAAATGTTCTCCCCAAGCAGGATACAAGATATTCTTAATTCTAGTGTTATAGCCATTGAATGTGATATCTTATGCACAAATACTGGTATTATGTTCTTAACAGATAATAACAATAAGATAATGAAACTTGCCCACCTGCTGCAAGCAAGCTGTCAAAGTGTGCATCTGTGTAACTGTTTTTTCAGAGCTTTATACAGTGATATGAAGGAGTCTCCATCAGAGGTCCTGTGACACCCAGGGAATGCAAGGGAAAAGGTGAAAAGAAAATCATATAAAATACATACTCCCCAAATTTATTGTGGGTTGTTGGGTTTTTTAAATATAGTAGTCAGATTGTGGACCATTAAGTTAACATCAGTAATGCTACCAAATGTTTGAGAAAGGTTACAACGTGTTTTACAAAATGTGACTACTGCATTTTAAGGAGCTTAGAGTCGGGGAAAACCAGGTTAAACCTGAAGCCAAAAATGTAACCTGATCAGAGTTTACATCAGATGTGCTCATCAAAAAATCTTGAATGAGAAAGAGAGGAAATTATTTATACCCCATATTGTTGGGTGCCCTGACAGTGAACCAGGGAGTGGAACAAGCCCTTAGAGTGTGGAGGTAACTGAAATGTATCAGGCAGAGTAAAGCAGGAGAGTACCCAGACTGCACTCTTCCCTGCATGCCCAGAAAGACAGGAACACAACTGTATGAGGAAACTTGAGAAAGATCCCTCCCTAAGCAAAAAAAGATATTCTTCAAAAAACACAGGCACAAGAACTTCAGACCTTGCCTGTTGCAGATAGGAAAGTGTGTCTATGCTCCCTCCAAGGCAGGCCATGCCTAAGGTAAGTTGTAGATGCCAAGCAGCCAGCCTCGCAAGTCAGCTGAGATAGTATCAGGCAAAAGAAACCCATATGGGGGTTCCCTAAGGGAAGAAAGTCCTTTGCTGTCAAACAATATTTATTTGCAAATTAGAAAGGATATGTAGAACACTTTCAGCTAGGTGATTTGTACTCATGTCATATGTGTGTGACAAGAAATCCGTAGCTCTACCATACATCCAAAACTGTATAGGAAAACTGCAATAACAATACCACAGCAAGCCACCAGTCTGTTTTGCCACATACTACACTCGGGTGAGTCACCTGGGACAAAAATCCACTTTCTTTTATGAGAATGAATATAATGAAAAAATCCAGACATACGTTTAAGAAAAATAATTATATCCGATCCCTTGATTTCAACAGCTTTATTCTGGATTTACAGTGAGGTAGTTCAGAGTGGTGACATTTGAATGCTCTTCTGCAAATCGAAAGGTCTTTTCACTGATATTTTAGGAATTCCTTTGTTTTGTGACTTTTTATTCCCTTACAGAAAAGCAATCTTGATTTCTTTACTCTGTGTACAGAAAAAGAACGGTCGTAGGCCCTTCCAGAGCACTGAAGTACTAGGAGGCACAGATTTGTCAGTGTAGTCAGCATAGCTAGCACTGGTCTAGAGGATACACAACTGGTTGTGTGATGCACAACCCCCCTTTCCACTCATCTCTGACCAGACCAGAATTGAGCCTAGTCCTGTGCTCGGATAAAGAAGAATCTCCTTTGTGTCGGAAGCACTTCCTGTATACATTTACCATAGAAATCATTGCACAGTGGGTCAAGAGTATTGAAAATATTGAACAATGAGTACAAGAATGCTTTCTTAGATTCACAGCATCTGGTATTTCCATTTATATTGTAACTTCACTTGCAAAGCACACTCTTGGAAAAACAAACAGTATGTCTTGTTTTACATAAGCTGTACTTAGGACACTGACAGTTATGGTCCCTTTCATGTAGCCATTTTGCTGGTTTATACATTGTTTAAATGTTGCTCAATCCAAAACAATTATATTACATCAGTAAATGTAGTGTAAATGAGAAGAGAATTAAATTTAAGTCTTCTGACAGTTTGAAAAGAGGAAAGCATGTGTTGCAATTCTCTAGAAATATTTTTCTTTGCATAAACTCTGACATTTTCATGCTGTAATTGATTAATCTTTCATGAACTGTGCTTTTCTGTTTCATTCAGTGTTTCTCTGAAGAGTACATGAAGTTTTCAGAGACCTGTTTTTGCAATCTTAAGTGGTTAGTTTTTCAGCTCCAGTGCTACCACTGTGATTTTAATTTATCAATCTGCTGTTCAGTGAAATGCTCTAGAAACACTTTAAAGCCTAAAGCCATCACTTATTCCTACACCTGTCAATGACAGTCTTCTGTACTTGTCAAACCAAGTTAAATGACACTCCTGCACTGTATACAATATTACTAATAAATTGGATAATCAATCATGTGTATGGTTTGACAGTAGTAGCTTGAATACACTGAATTTAAAACACATTTATAAGAGGCAGGACTCATTGCTTTTGTACTAAGAAAAAAATACTGTATGGACATCAAGAATTTCCCAGTCACTCTATACAATTAAAGAACGCCTTGGGAAACGGTTAGGCCTCTTGTTAGGCCACTGGAAAGCTTTTTCATTACCTTACTATAAAATGTTCCTGCAGGAAACATGAATAATTGGAGATTAAATTATTTTTCTGTCATCTAAAGTAAGAGGAGGAGTAGAAAGGCCAGGGAGACAGTAGATAGATTCACTCAAGTTTCTTTACATACAAAACCTACTATTTATTTTTTTTCTAAAAAGCATCAGGCTAACAGTGTTAAGCATAGACTGCCCCTGCAGCCACAGTAAGTAGTTTTTGTTAGGAGCAATTCTGATACTTAGCACTTAGCTGTACCAAAAATCGGTGGAGTTTAATTTTGCCTTGAAATCCCTGCATCACTTGTGCCCATCTGGCTGCCATAAACAGCTCCCAGACCAACTGATTGCTGGAGTCTGAATATTGATCTTCATGTGTTTGCTATCCTGTACTTCACAAGCTTTGCTTAATCCTCTACAGGAGAGTGTAAGTGACTAACTACCTGATTATGTATGTACAACTTTGAATATTTGCACAAGTTTTGCCTAAAATTCAGGTTGGAGAGTAAGTTCAACTGTTTTCCCAAAATATATTTCATTGGGAAAATAGTTCTTAGGGGAGAGGATAAAGGTACAGAAGGGATGTATCTGAAGATAGAAAAAAATACAGCCTAATCATATTGCAAATAAATTCAGCCTAGTGCCTGCAGAAAGTTACTCTGAAGGAAAACGGAATACTGTATGCCAGCTTTTTATGTATACACATCTTGCTTGGACAAGATGTACCTCTTCAGATTAGATTTGCCAAAAACTTTTCAGTTTTGCAGAAAAAAATTCCCCATTTACCATACTACATTCCTTTCTGTACTTTTTGAAACTTGGCTCCATACTTCTCCCCCACCTAAGGAAAAAAAACCAAACAACTCTATATTGCACTTATTAATTGAATGAACATGTATAGAGTTAGAATAAAACCTTTATTAACTTATGGTTACAAAATTACTGTGAAAATAGATCTTTAATTGAAATATACAAATAGTAGGTTATGTTCAATCATTTTGGCATTTTGTGACAAGTGTCTGGGGATTTTGGTAATTATTTTTTTGTTTTTAACTATACCTACTTGCCCTCATAACCACATTATGGAAACTGACTGAAAAATACTTTTCTGCAATCACTTTTCTTCTTCTGACTTCCTCTTTTTTGCTGTAAGCCTCCAAGAATATGTAAGTTGAAGGAATCCCTGACAAAATTTGTCTTTTGAAAATGTCAGCAAAAACCAGGCTCTGGAGAATATTCTCTTTGCAGAATATACAGCCTGAACTGCAAAACAGAAGTGTCCTTCCACTTCTATCAGCATTCTCAGCTTTAACTAAAATGGAGTTATCTCTGAAGTAAAGGTGGGATTCAGCCAACCAATTTAATTCTTGTCTTTGGGGAATGTAGATAACCAACCACTGAAAAGTGGCCTGAAATCTCCACCTTGTTTTTCAATAGCTCATGAAAGTCATTGCCATCTGACTGATCTTCTAACAGGGGAAGTTTCTCTCTCCCAATGCTCGTTCTCTAAATCATCTAGTTATCCTCACCCGCTCCTTTTTTCATATCACGTCAGTTTAGACTGATTCTCTTTTGCACTCAACAGGAACAATTTCTAGCACTCTTTCTACATGACAAGAGAAATGATTTTACAAGTGACTGGAATACTAGTTTCAACCATTAGGTTGATATGTGTCTCCTAAAAATAGTTTGATTGAAGGAATATTGCTTTTGTATTTAATATTTTTATCCAGCCCTGACAACAAAGAAGCAATTGACAGTATAAATGGTGATAGCACTGTCAATTGAATTAAGATACATTATGCCTGGTTTGTCAACATTTATGATTTACAAATACATCTTTGTACCTGTAGAAAGAAAAAGAGGTATTAGCTAAGGGTGACTCACATGCAAGACAGAAATTCTTGTTGCCATGTAAATAACAGAAGCTATTTCTGCTCTGTTCTGCATTAACTATTCTGAAGTCAGAATAACTCAACTGAAGTCAGTTATACTCACTAGTGTTTGGAGCTGAGTAAATTAAAAGAGGATGTGATGATTAGTTTAAAAAAATCTTTTGTGGCATAGAACAGAAGGCTACACTGTACATATTTTCAACATACAACATCATCAGATAAATAAAGACATAATAACATCTATAGGCTTATTTTCAAGACACAGAGGCTTAATTCTGCATTTGCCTGATTGACATGTGCAACTGCTGTTGTGCATAGGAAATCTGAATATGTACAGCATCTGAAAATATGGTCTTTGAGGAATCCTTTGTTCTCAGGCATGCATTATTTAAAGCAGGCATAGTGTGAACTGAAGCAAAAAAAAGACAGTCGGACAAGATTATCTTGGTGATACTAGGTCAGAAAAAGGAACCATGACTTTTGTCAGAAATACACTTTGCTGATGAGTTTTCTTTGCCTCAGTGTGAGCATTACAGTCTTTTACTGTCTTTTGTTTTAATAGCATCATCATGCACACAGTTCTGTTGTTAATATTGCAGAGATGGCATATGTTTGTAAGTAATCTGCCTGTTTACAGTGCCATTAGGAAACTGCTGACTCCACCAGTTCACAGGCTCTTTTAAACCTTTCTCTGCTTCCGACTTGCTGACTATTTGGTATTCAACACCATGCAAGTGATTTCCTGCAGCCTCCATAATACAGGTTGTTGGGTTGCTAAGGAATAACTCTCAAGAGGTTAAGAGCCCTGCAGTCACCTTGATCTCAGTGCCAGTGATTATTTGTGCTAATTTTCTGCTTTGTGTTTTACACCACAGCACTGACCAAAGCTTATGCGTGTCCTTGACATGCATAAGTGTGAACGATTATGCCTGAAGATGGAGAGATGTACTGGTCTACTGGTTGCTTTCACACTATAAGTTCATCAAATTATTATTACAAATAAAAAACATTCAACTTTTTTTTTTAAAAAAAGGGGGGGGGGGGAGAGGGTGGGGCAGGAATGAAAAATAAAAAAGCCAAGTCAGATTAGTTGGAAAACCAGAAGAGATTATTTTTTTTCTCTCCTAGGTCATCCATTTTGGGTTCATTTAATTTTCGTTGGTTGATAGCCTTTTCAGTACTCATGCAGGACAACTGTTTTACAGCCAAGAGGACTAGGAACTACCTTTATAAACCCCCACACCTCTAAGGGTCTCACATGATGCCTTACTTCTAAGGACTGTTAACTCAGCGGTCACAGTAAAGGACACTTAACCCCAGGAGTTACATAATGCCTCTGTGTGGCCTCTGTTGCCACAGCTGCAGGTAGAATATCAGAGGGAGGAAAGAGACACAGATCATGGATACAAAGAAGGATCCACATCAAGATTTTCTGAAGCTTTAAACCCACCCTCCTTTACCTGTCTTATTCCGTAGGGGTCAACACCTACAGATAAGATCTTACAGTATTATTCCTCTTCTGTTATTTTAATAGATAGCATGGAAGGAAAAATGTCTCTCCTCCATGACCAACACCTGAATTAAATCAGCTTTCTTCAGTGAGACTAAGTAATGGGAAAGGGAAAAAGGATTTGAGCCCCTTGCTCTGTTGAAAGCTCATAGCAGCTCATCCATCTCTAGTCTCTCTGGGTATTGTTTCGACCTTGAGGGTAGCTGTTGCTAAATCTTTGCCATGGGTCCCAAGTATGGAGTCCCTGTATGTGCAGAACTGGCTCTTTCCCACTCCATATGTCCACACAGAAATGGTTTTTGCCAGTGCAGGGAGGGATCCCAAATGGTCTGTGAGGAAAGAAGAGATTCCCTCCCCACATCCTGCTGGAGTCCCCAGCACCTGTATTGTGGCACATGGGACTTAATTAACAGGGCTGCCCTTGAACTGTAATGATTTCATTCACAATAAACTCAGACTAGAAATGTAAGCAAATCAACTCCTGTTAGTTTGTCAATGGTGTTAGCAGGTTGCACTCTTAGAAGCCACAATATGTTTGCATCTTGTGTCATATTCACAGGGTCAGTAACTTTTTGACAGATAGATGGATAAGAAGGAGAAATTGAATAATGTTTGCTGCAGCTAAAGCCAGGTGTATGCCTGTTTCAGAGACTGACTGTCATGTAACGTACAAAATACCTGCACTTACTTCTTATCTTGGTAGCAATGGATGCTGCTGAACTAAACCATGCAAAAATGCAAAGCACCTTAACTTTAACATTAGAGGTAACATCTGTAGCAGAGCTGTTTAGATAGCTTCAGCTGTAAAGCACTATATGAAAACCACTAGCGTATCTCCAGGTGAAAATTAAAGACATAATAACAGTATCAGCTGCTTCTGAAGCAATGAAGTATTTTTAAAAGGTACTATAAACAACCCATAAAATTTACAAGAATCCATAGTTTACACTGCCATGTGATAACCAGACTCTAAAATGTGCTTTTACTTTTTCCTGCTCTGGTCCCACAGATAAGCGATAGACCATGTGGGCTGAAACTCCCATTTACAAAGCTGAAGGAACATAAAGAACTGAGATCAGTTTCAAGACAGAAGTTATTTGAACAGGGAACATAGCAAAAGAATGAAATTCTTAGGTACTGACTGATGTGATAAACTGCTTCTCTCAAAAAAAGAAGAAATGTCCAAGATGTTACACTAAAATTTTCTTTTAAAATCCTAAGCCACATTTTTAAAATGTATAAAAATAATCTGCATGAAGAATTCTGTGTCATAGGATCTCCTTAGTGGTAGTGACAGAGTGAAAGCAGATGGTCAGGGAGGAGAGAAACAATCCATTGCCAAACCAGAAACCCTTTTCCACATTTTCCCTACCCAAAAATTCCACTGCCTACAACTACCCTCATCTGAGGAACCCGTGAGCCTTTCCCAGCCACTCGACCCTCTCTCAAGCCTGCTGACTTTCTTCACTAGCATACTCAGATAGGTCTCTGCCTGAGACTTCTCTCCCCCCCGTGCCTCATCAATGCCACTGTTTCTGGGGATGGCTTTGAGCCATCTCTGTCATGGCATTTGTACATGAAAAATAAGTTCCACGCTCTGAAAGCCCAGTGAAAGGCCAGCAGTCCTTTTTGGCTCCTATGGGTCAGACTGTGGTTGCCACAGAAAAATACAGCTGCTCTTCAGCCTTATGCTAGCTCATGCAAAGTGAATTATTCTTCATCAGCTTCATGGTCTTCAACCTTGAAAAACCGATTTTATCTGGTCTTTATGCAAATTAAATTATTGTCACTCCAGGTGAAAGGTTTCACATGATGGGCCTTTTACATTTAATCTTTTTTCCTCAAATTGTCTGTTATCTTCTACTTAAAAACACAAATTGAATATTAAGTATGGGCTTACTGCAGCTATTAATCATTCAGCTAGATAAAACCAATAGCAAACTGTGCATAGCTGTAAATAAAATAACAGCTTTTCTACCTGTTACCTCTTAGTACCATGCAGACTGGCTATAGGGTGAAAGACAAAATAAGAACTGCCACATAGTTTAGGGAAAATTTTGCTAATTTTGTGTCAAGGTAAGATACAGAAACATGATCGCTATACATAATCTATTACTACTTACTGTTGTTTTGCTTCCTCTGCCCCATACAGCTTACCTGCTGCTGGGTTCTGGTCTCTCAGGGCTGTTTTATTTAGTGTTTCACATAAAATTCATATTTTCTTTTGTCAAATAAGTTACCAACAAGCCTACAGTTGTCTTTCTCCCCTGATGAGTCTTGTGATCTTCACTGTTGGTGCAGTATTATGTGGGTAGACAGTACAACTTATCGTAGCACTTGCACTTGGGCACTTGCATCCGAGGCAGATATGGCATAGGCAGAAATTGCCCCCTGACCTCCTGCTCCTTTGATGGATATTTTTGCCAGTTGTAGACAAGGAAAATTTCAAGCCTTCAAAATCAAAACATTAGGATGAAATGATTCAGGTAATTGAAGCCTGCCAACTCTATTTTTTCCCCTTTTTAAGTGCTCCACCTCTGAAACATATCAAAGGGAAGAAAAGTAGAAAGGGGCATTATGTGATAATTCTTGACCCATTCTTCAAATTATGCACTAAAAAAAATTGAAGACATTTTGCTCAATGTTCAAGAGCAGAAGTTATCCACAAGTCCATTCCCTGTGAAGATAAACTTCATTAATATGTCGCTACCATCATTCATCTCCCTTTACTTTCAGTGAATGTTTTCTTCTGTGCTGTGTCCTTTCTGTCTCCTTTCTACCTTTATGCTTTCTTATTTAAAGCTTCTCCTTTTTTGTGATACTTCCTTCATGCCTCTCATCCTTTACTATTCATAATTGTCCTTCACACAAGTGAAAGACTTAAGAGTTTGTGTTACTAGTCCTTCATCAGGCAGAGTACAAATCCTTTGTGACTTTTCCATGCAGACCATTCATTAGCTCTTTGGTTCTGTTTTTCTGGATGTGTGAGACAGATAGATCTCTTTGCTATTTCTTCACCATAAAGGTAGAAGGTTGCTAATGGAATGCAAAACTAGAAAGATCAATCTACGATTGACTTTGCAATTGACAGCTCAAAAAAAGTTTTCCCTGGACCTTTGCAATTTCATACCTGTATTTGTTTCCCTTGATGGTGTCTGTCTTTTCCCAGATTGTTATGTATATTGCTTTCTGAACCTGAGAGGAAAGGCATCTCTGTAACACTACTGCTTGCACATTCATCTTCCTAACTTTTCTTTTTCTCTTTATGATGAAAGATTTGGCAAATTCAAGGACCAACAGTCCAATCTTTTCCATGTTTCTCATAAATCAAAATCATTGTCTTATATCTGCTCCCCTACTCACTCATTTACCAATCCTTTATATATTTAACAGTCTTCCTAGTCCACTGATTATGCTATGTTAGCCCAGCAAAGAAGAGGGCTTCAGTATTAGAGTGCTCACTTCATTTGTTCTCTCAGAGAATTACACTACAATGATCCTCTATTTACGGAGCTGCTGTGCTATGTTAAATCCTTTCTACATGTGTTGTCAACTGTTTACACTGTTCTACATGACCCAGGCTTTACATTTCCAAATATACTAGAGTGATAGCTGACAACAGCATTGACAAACGTCATGTGCAGTGTATAGTTGCGGAAAAGAAGTGGAAAGACTTTCAAGAAGGGCTTATGATGTGAGAGTAAGCCAATATTAGCACAAAAGTTTTAATCAATGTGTATTTTTCTATAAACCCATTCATTCTTGGTTTTCTGTGTTTTTCCACAGTGGTTATGTCTTTGATTATGATTACTACAGAGATGATTTCTACAATCGGTATGTGTGGTTATATTTTTGTACATATCCTACACCATTGCTACTGTTTGTTTATAATGCAATCATGTCATTTGGTTAGACAGGTCTGTTCTGATTTTGCATATTATTCATTTCATTATTTCTATTGTGTATCAGAAGAACACTATCTAAACATATCACAAACAGAGAAGATTACCACCACCAAATGTATGCTCATTAAACACTTCTTTTGGTCTTCTCCTTCTCTAAGTTTTTCAGGCAATTTCTGTGATGAAAATTTTAATGATGGTTTAACTGCTCAGTGTTTCTTCCTACAGAGTTCTTCTAGGCTTACTTTCACTGGAACATGTGGCAGCTGTAAAATTATTTAGTATGAAACTCATGGCTTTGTCTTTTCATCCATGTGTATGGAAATATATAGAATGTCTCCCACAAACTGTATCTTCCAAGAATGTTTAAAGTCTATAAGGACCTTGAGGAAAGTAAACCACAAGTTAAACAACGTGTATTTCTATAAGAGGAAAAGAAGTGTGGATATCTGAGCAATTGGTGACTTGTGCCTTGAGTACCTGTGCACAGCCTTGCTCAGCACAGTGGGAATTTATTCATTCAGATGCAGCAGAATCACCACAGCGTGGGGTTAACAAGGATGACCACAGATGATCAACTCATGAGTTGTGTCTGCATTACAGCAGCCTGGTTTAGTTAGCATCAGCCACATGGGTCAGAGGGTAACAAAGCATTGCTCCACCAACCTCTTCTAATCTGAGATTTCTTTTATGTAAGGCAATGAACTATTGCAAGGGAGCGGTTTACACCCTGAAGTTGAGTTATTGTGTGCTATAGACCTTTCTGCTTAGGAACACAGCAGGAAAAAAGTAGAACCATTTTTTAGTTTTGTTTTTTCCTGGGGTTGATTCAATTTAAGCTACTAGTTTTGTTTTTGCATGCAAATGACCATGCTTGCTTCGGACAGAGCTAGAAATAGTGAGCTATAAATATGCAGAGTAAAAGCCATCAGTGCAGTTTAATCCTCCTCAGTCCAGCCTTGACAGTAGGAGCAGCTCATGTCCTGTAAAAAGTTAACTTCCACAGACTTGGTTACTGGCTCCAGATTTCATTCGTGGATTTGATTGTTTTTAAAAACAGTACTGTATCTGATCTATGCCACCTGAATATTAAACTTACGTGTTTCCAGTTTTTTCCTAATTCTGTATATTACAGGTAGCACAAATGAACAACTATAATGTTTACATTTTCACAACAAAAGAAATACTTATGGGAATTAAAGTTTGTTTCTGTGGAACTTGGTGTCTGTCTTGGTGACTGTTTTATTATGGAAAACTGTTGACAGTGAAATGTGTCCATAAATTATTCAATGGTATAATTTTCTGATTTAGAAATCTTACAGGATTAAGCAAGCAGAACTTCTGTGGTAGAAAACCCAAATATAAGGTTGACCTCTCAAGGCTGGACATACTGATCTGTTGACAATAAAAACTTTGGGAAGTTAACAGTCTCTGTTAGATCCAAGGTAATGGAAGCAGAAGATGAAAAGCTCTATATGTTAGGCATGGAAAAGAAAATCCCACAGAGAGTTGGAGGTACTATCAGCATGCCTATAGGAAAAGCAAAATAAGAAATATGGGCATGATTCTTTGAATTTCTGAACTTCCTGAACTTCCTGAATTTCTGTGGTTTACCCCAAACCATAGGTCTTATTTTCTAAAATTCATTAATTTTTCCAGCCTCCCTGAAGGTAGAATACACCTATCTTATCTTGACTAGAGCAGTGGTAGGGTCAGAAAAGGGTAGCAAGAAGGATTAGTGCTGCAAAATAAAATCTGTATGAAGACTGACTGACATGATCAGGACTGAACAATTCAGAAGGGTGGATGAAAGAGAAGGCACTGTTATATCACTTTAGTGATTGCTGGGACAAAGAATTGCTTTAGAACTGAGCATTTTTGTATCATTTCTCATATTACAAACACAAGGAAAACAAGCAGCATACTTCACAACTGATAAAAGGAAGCTTTTTTTTTAAGAAAGTATATGATTGAAATATGTAGAACTTGGCACAACGAAACACAAGCCCAAAAGCTTTGCATAATTTCAAAAATAAAAGAATATTAATATTGGATAACAATCCTTTTATGTATTTCAAAAAAAGAAACATAGCTTTGCATTTCACTACATTTTCTAAACATGAACTATTGAAAGCTAGACAAAAATCACCTTTGGAGGAATAATTGCATCATGATTTTTTGCATAATATCTTACAGTTCTGAAACATTTTTTTCCAGTAATGTCAAACAAGAGATTGCAACCAACCTGCATGCAGATCATCTAATATGATAAATGATGAGTGACAACAAACAATATATCTGTTAAAAGTAAAAAAAAATGTTTTTGCATTCATCTTAATGCACAATTGCTTAGTTATGCTCACGATAGCTAGAAACTGCTTATTCGATAAGAATATTCAAAGCCATGGAGTTCAAGTTCAGTGCAGGTGACAGTGACAGGACTTTTGTGACACATTTTGTAGGCAGTTATGGAAAAGGAGGGAGCTGGCTGTATTGTCTGTACAATTACGGTACAGACAACATTAAGGATCCTGGGATTTAAGCATTAGGTGTTTACTTGCCAGAAAACAGGGTAGAAGACTAAAGTTTGATTGTGCTATCTGTTCAGCATGCGGTTAGAAACTATGGTGGGTGAATTACTGTTTCTTGTGTGTCTGTTTTCAAATGTGTATCTATCTGACCAGCTGGGTGACAGTAGTCAGAATTGTGAAAATTAAACATGCAGTTATAAATTTCCATAATTACTAGTTGTCAGTATAATTTGAAATAAACTTGGGAATATTTTATGAGAATGTTGCTTGCTCCTCTGCTTCAGTCTCTGAACTGCAAATCTTTATCTTCTGAACTTTCTTCTCCTGACCTGTCATGCTCAAAGCCTGTAGCTTTTATATTCTAAATATATCTGTATCTGTGATTACCTTCTCTACTGCCTTTATTTTCTTCTATGCAGGTTAGCTGCTGTTGATAACTATGGTTTTGGGATTGGCTTATTCTGTTTGGGAACACTAGTTCATTTTGGTTGTAGAGTATCTTTTATTGACCATAGTGGTAATTCTCTGAATGTCTACTTGCTACAGTGGTTTTGATTTGAACAAGATTTTTTTATTACCCATGGCTTGGATATTTTAGTGATTCTACATCAATTCATTCTTCAATAAAGAGAACGTATGCTGGGGCCTCTTTTCCATGCATTCAGAAGCATATACAGATCCTTCACTATAAAGAGTCTTTTGCTATTTTGCAAACCGCAGGATATTTCTTTATGGTGATGGTTGGGTTCAAAAAAGTTTATTTCTTTTTCTATATTTAAAAATAGCAGATAGAAAACTAGAATTTAAGCCATGCACGTAATAAAGGAGCTGAAATGTCACCACAACAAGATGTACTGCTGTTAATCATGTGCAATAAAATCATGTGGAGAGCAGGTTATGGATTTTCCATACTGCAAATAACAAAGTCCCATAATGCATCCCTCACTTAAATTATGCAAAAAAACTCTGAGCTATGCACTGGTCTGTGACTGAAATCTGAACATGGCACTTAATGTGCATGGGTCCTTGAAATCTAATTTGACTGTGATATAAAGTGATTACAGTTTCAAAGGGTAATTTTCTCAAAGATAACGTGAAAATTTAGTCGACAAGGCTTCTATGACATGAAATCACAAAAGGTTTTATGAAGTCCAGCTGACTTAATCTTTTGTAGGTTGTTTGATTACCATGGCCGTGTCCCTCCACCACCCCGTGCAGTGATTCCACTGAAGCGTCCTCGTGTGGCTGTGACAACAACTCGCAGAGGCAAAGGGGTTTTCACCATGAAAGGAGCATCACGATCCACCTCAAGTGGGGCTTCATCCTCAGGATCCAAATGTGAGTTACTCGTATTAGTTGGATATTACTGAAACAATGATCATAGTAATTTTTGCGAGCAGACAGCTTCCACTATATAGCTTTGTTGTAGTCATTTCCTACCTTCAGCCTTTAGCATTAAAAAATGGTTTGATTACTAAAGCTGCCATGCCTGCACACTGACATAACTTTTGAAGGAAATCCCTTCAAAACCATTTGACCTACTCCCTTGGCCTCAGAAAAAGCATATTTAAAATCTGTCATCCTGACTGCTTATGCAACATGAGGTCTTGTGAACAGCTGATAATAAAGAATAGCTATTAATCTTGTTGTAGACAGATGCACACTGATTTCTGTGAAAACTTGAGAGTTATATGTGAGCTGGTGGGGGGTGAGCTGGGGGGGCGGGGGAGGTTTGGTTATGTGGGGGGGGATGTGCCAGATTCCTTTGAAGGTAGAAAGAGGCAGTGTCTTTGTCTGTTCTAAAGGGATTGGCAACTTGGGGCTGTTCAACCCTTCTTTAGTGAGTTGGCCTTAGAAAAGCTGATGAACAATAGACATTTCCTCCTCCATGCTCACCAAGCTACCCACCCCATAGTATGTCCCAGGAACTTCATCTTCCTCTTCGTGCATCTTTCAGCACCCACCTGTCTTCCCCTGCCCCTTATGTGGAGTGATACTGTCCTTGGAAGCGTCACTGGAAGAGGAAGAGAAAGATCAGGTAGGGATCAGATATTAGAAAGAATGAAGGGAGTTCAATAAGACACTTGCAGTACCAGACTGGCCAACAAAGCATCATGTTGTCTTACACACAACCATTAAATAAGTGAGTCCACCAACAGTACATCTTACTGCAAGAGAGGTTAATTATGGCATCAGCATGAGCCAATTATATACTCTGCTTGAATAACATATCCAAATCTCAAACACAAGCATCTAACAAAGAAGATGGACCTCTAGTGAGGCCACTAGGATCCACTCTTGATCCTGTTGTATGAACTGATGGTATCAGAGACCTTGAAAGAAAACATGTAATAAACATGCATAAAAGAATGGAAATGTGATAAACAGAGCTAAAGATAATGTTACCCAAGGAACAAGAAGCTCAAACAATTCCTTGGAAAGGATGACATTCTGAAAAAGAGAAGCTCTGTGGGCTGTATAGTTGAATCACACACAAGTCTGCAGTGAATGAATTGGCTAGATGTCCATTACCAATAACAAGAGCTTTGACACCTAGCACAGAGGAGGACATTTAAATTTAGGTGTCATATTATGCAGCTCGCTCACACTCTATGAGAATGTCTGGGAGGAGCACTACTTCCTTTGTTCTCTGGCAGATGAACACGAGCCTAGACATATTCATATGCATCTTGAATTAATCCACTTGCCCATAGCTACTTTTTGCCTCCAGACTTTAAGTAATGAATTATGATTCCTCATATTAATTTAAAAGAAAGCCTACAGCTCCAGGTCTTCGCTTTAGTAGATTTAGAATTTAAATTATTTTGTTAGTCTTTTCCAACCCTTGAATCTTCGGGTTTTCGCACAGTGAAAAAAAGCTTTAGTAAGCATATACACATACAGATTCATTCATTAGATCTCCTTTGTTCATGCTTTATGGTTCTTATCCATATGAAAATACAACAGTACCAGTGCATTCAATTCACCAATTGTCCTAAAGTATGGTCTAATAAGAATGAACTATTTAGATTCACTTTGCCTTGACAAGATGAATTATTTTCAGGTAAGTTTTTTATGTATATATTGCTCATTGTCCAGAACAAGAATAAACCCAAAATTCTTCTAGAGAGCTGAGGACGTTAGTAAATCCCAATAGATGTCAAGGAAATAATCTCACCCAGAATCCTGGATTTTCATTGTAGTGAATGGGACCATATTACATTATCATGTCGATATCTGTTCCTCAGAATAATCACCAAATTTGGTTTATTATTTATTCTGTATCTCAGAAATATTTTGTGGTACTATGTCAGGACTTCAGTAATGTGTAACATAGATTATAGGATTCAACCCTAATCTGAGTACCCATACTCACTTGCTGTGAGACCTCTAAAACACTGCCTGCGTAGCATGGCAAATGTTGCAGAACCTGTAAATTATTTAATGGAAGTGAAATCAGGAGTGCAGAGATCCTAACAGACAGTGTTATGTCCCAGTGAAAGTATCCTTCAGTGTATTCAGGTATGATGTGAATTATAAAAATGTCAGTCTTAGTGCTCCAGTTGACAAGATCATCTTTGGATACATTTCTCTAACACTTGAGAGTTGCAAGAGGCATCACTAGAAACGTGGGCTGATGTTTTGACCCCTGCTGGGTTTATACCCTCAGTTCATTACAATGGCAATTGGAACACAACTGCAGAGACTATTTATTGTGCTGGAATAAATTGCAGAAAATATTATTTCTGCATGCAGCACACCTTTAAAAGGAGTCAGACACACAGTACACAGGCTTTCATGCTTGATTTCCCCATAGAATTACTTCCCTTTTTGTCAAGTCCAACCAACCCATCATGAAGGTAGAAACATGATTTTGTTGACTTGGACAGGAATGTAATCATCTTATTTTAAGATGTTTATCACAGAAATAACCGAGCCATTCCCTTAGGGGCTTCAAGTTGGAAAGTAGAGAAAGTATGTTTTGTGGCTTCTTTTGCCATTTTCTTGGAAAAGGTGGTTATATTGAATTGTGGGATGAAGCAAGTTGATATTTTGTTGCCCCTTACTCTACACTGCTAATCTGAATCCCTTGAACTAATGCACTGTTGATTCTAATTGTAATTTGTTGCTAGTTAAAGAAAGGATCTCTTCAATAAGAGGAAACAAGTTTGTGGGAAGGAAGCCATTTCAGAGTTTAATGAAATTCAAGAGCATAAAACAGCTTAATCACAGGTTCAGAACTAACTGTGTCAAAATGGTATTGGCTATGCTTGAAAGATTTCACCCTAAAATAGCAAAACTCTCCTGAGATGACATCCCGTAATAGACTTTTCAGTTTTCAGTAGAAATCTCATAGGCATAACTCTTCTCATAGCTGTTCTCTACACTCAGACTGGATCCAGAAAATGAACCCATACATGTAGTATTAAAGGTCAAAACACAGGGGACCCCTCAATGGAATTACCAGGATTAGAGGGACTCACTTCTGAAAACCATCAATCCAAAAACAGAAGTTTGTTGTGGCACACAGCAAAGACGTTATAAAAACAATACTAAAAATGCCTTGCTCATTGATGAGTACATCTGCAAAAATAATGTCTGCCAGTGCAGTAAATTCATGTTCTACCAAAAATGACAGTATGTGTTCTACTTTTTTTTCCAAAACACAAAATAAGTTACTAGGATTTTATTTCTTTCCTGAATCAATAACTTCTCAAGGACCAGTGTACAATTTTTTATTTTTTTCTTTTTAACTCCAAAGACTAGAAAAAAATAAAACAATATTTCCACATTATCATAAGTAACTCACAGAATGAAACATGTTGGTGGTAGAAACTACACATAGTATTTCTTCAGGTTAATAGTAGGAAGCAGCAGATGCAGATTGCTATTTAGAACTGGAAAAAACTCACTTTTCTGAAAATATAGAAACTGAAGCTCTTGGAGTACGCACTTTCATTTCACACATTTGAAAGCAGGAGGAAAACACTAACCAAATTTTGTATACCCTGTGCGCTTGAGATTAAGGAGTAGACAAAAGATGTTACAATAGATACTGAATTATGCCTTTAAATTAATTCACTTTGAGTCATATAGTTTATATTTAGCTTCATAAATTAACCTATTTTCCAGTGAATTCTAAACTAATACAGTATGATAAAAATATTGTATATTAAACATGAAGGGCTTAGATAAAATACATGAAATTTCTTTCCAAAGAAATCTAAATCATGTTTTGTGGATGAATCAATTTGTAGTTATGGCAAAAAATGTTTCACAAATATAGCTGTAATTCAACAGTAGCACTTTCATTTCTAAAAATGCGATTTATTTCAATTTTAAATGTCCTGTTTTGAGCTGGATGCAGTTTGTCTCCTTTGGTGCTAGATGCTTCAGTGAAAGATGCGTTCTGGAAGGCCCTTGTATTCCTGGCAGAGGGATGGAAAGGGTCACTGAATCTAATTCCTTACTGTTGCAAGTAGCCACATCATCTAATCCTTTAAGCTCCATCTTAAAGTTAATTAAGGTTTGGGTTTTGTCTGTCTCTTGTTTCTTCTAGTTTCCATTTAAATTTGTTTCTCATTTGTTCATATCCATTTCTGCCAACACTGTCTTGGCTTAAAAGTTTTATTTCCTTTTACCTTCTTTTGCCTCAGGCAAACAAGCAAAACTTCTGTCACACTACAGGCTTTCCATTCTCATGGTCATCTTCGTGGCCTTCTCCCCACGTACCTGCTCGAATTCAGTGTTCACCTGTACACACTATTCCAGATGAGCTCTCACCAAGTCCATGTAAAACAGCATTGTACTTCTCCATCTTTAACAATACACCATTTGACACATCTTAGCACTGCATTTTCTTTCTCATGTCTCATGCCTGCATTATAGTGATAGCCTATTGTCAGCCTGAGATTACAACTATACCAAGGATAATTCTGTCACTGTCTTTTTCTGTTGATGAGCCTCGATTCATTATTAATTTCTTCCCCTTTCAAAACATGCATTTCTGACCTTCTGGCCTTTGCTTATCTGCTAATAGGGAAAAAAAATCAGTAAGCTACTTTATTTTCCTATTCTATTACTCAAAAGCAGATTAACAGTTTTGGCACATGCAGCTCTGGTTTCATGTTTATCAACTGCTCTATTTCTTGCCTGAGATCAATTTTTAAAAAAAAACAAACTGTGATGTTTTGAAGGAGAATTTGTATACTCAAAACCAGGACATCTGAAGTACAGTATTTAAAGTCTTTACATTTTGTCTTTGTCACAACACTGGGTTTAAAAAGCCTAAAGTTCTTCCCAAGCTCTATTTGACAGAAACGCAAAAGCAGAGAATGGTTGATGCTGGAAGGGGTCTCTGGAGCTCACCTGGTCCAACTGTCACACTCAAACAGGGTCACCTACAGCAAGTTTCCCAGCACTGTGTCCAGAAGACTTTTGAATATCTCCAAGGATGGAAATTGCATAGCCTCTCTGTGCAAGTGTTTGACCACTCTCACAGGGGAGAAAAAAAAAAAAGAAAAAGAAAAAAAAAAAAAAAAAAGAAAACAGAAAAGAAAAGAGAAAAGAAAAGAAAAGAGAAAGGAAAAGAAAAGAAAAAAGAAAAAAAAAGAAAAGAAAAGAAAAGAAAAAGGAAAAAAAAACTATTCCTTGAATTTAGATGGAATTTCACATGCTTTACTTTGTGTCTATTGTCTTTGACATGTTAGTGGGCTCTACTGAAAAAGTCTGGCTTTGTCTTCTTCATTCTCTCTTATACTGGGGAGACCAGAACTGGACACAGTACTCCAGATGTGGCCTCACAAGTTCTGAGTAGAGGAGTATGCTGGTTTTGACTTGGGTACAGTTAATTTTCTTCATAGTAGCTAGTATGAGACTATGTTTTGGATTTGTGAAGGAAAGAGTGTTGATAATCCATGGATGTTTTCGCTATTGCTGAGCAGTGCTTACACTGAGTCAAGGTCTTTTCTGCTCCAGTGAGTAGGCTGGGGATGCACAAGAAGCTGGGAGGGGGCACAGCTGGGACAGTTGGCCCCAACTGGCCAGAGGGGTATTCCATACCATATGACATCATGATCAGCAATAAACTAGGGAGAAGGTTGACCAGGAGGCCACTGCTCAGGGGCTGGCTGAGCAACTGTTGGTTGGTGGTGAGCAATAGTTCACATTTGCATCGCTTGTCTTTCTTGGGGTTTATTTCTCTTTCTTTGTTATTTTCCTTTTCTTCTTCATCATCATCATTATTATTGTTACTATTATTTTTGTTGTTCTTGTTATTATTATTTTTGTTTATTTATTTGTTAAACTGTTCTTATCTTAGCCCATCAATTTTCTCACTTTTACCCTTCCAGTTCTCTTCCCTCCCATCCTGCTGGGGGCAGGGAGTGAGCAAGCAGCTGTGTGGTGCTTAGTTGCCAGCAGCGGTTAAACCATGACAACGATCATTTCCCACAACCTGCTGGCAGCACTTTTAATGCAGCCCAGGATGCTGATGGCCTTCTTTCCTACAAGGGTGTATTGCTGGCTTATATTCATCTTGTTGTCCATCAGGACCCTTCATAATTTGTCTTTAGTAATTGCTGCTTACTAAAGAAATACTCAGTACAATATAACTGAGAGTGGAATTTCTCTAGGAGAATGATTTTGAAGATTTGTGCAATTCCCTGCAAATTGAGACAATAAGCAACTCAAATAATTACACCATCAAAATGCTGGAAACAGAGTGGAAATTTGGAACTTGTGCAGATCTCTTGAAAAATCTTTCTCCTTGTTTCTTTCAGTGCTTTTTAGTGTTAACTTGAAGTGATTGACTGTATGATGGAATCACCTCATTAAAAGTGAATGATGAATTACAGATTCAGTGACCAAAGCTTGAGGAAACAGTTTTGGCATAGGGAAATTTTGCAAGGTAGCAATAAAGATCCTCAGTCATTTATAGCACCTTTGTTGTTATTGAATCCTCACTGTTGTCTGTGTTCCCTTTGGTGCAGCCTTCTTCCCAAACCGGTTTCTCACTGAGACACTACAGAGAAGCCCCTGTGAAGCAGAAGGTTTGACCTTAGTTGAACAGTAACCCTATATATGTGCCTGTTTCCTTACCAAACTCAGAAGTGCAAATGCTTTCTGCTTTTTTTTTTTAGACTGGGAACAAATACCATTAGGTCCTTGCAGTGTTGATTCTGACTTTTGACCTTTTGTCCTTGGCAAGCCTGCTTTTTTGTCAGCTCAAGGGAGCACCTCTAACACAACAGTTTGGCCACACGGGTTGTGTTGCCAGCTGGCTCCATAGTGAGCTCCTGCAAACACTTACCACTTCTCATTGGGCAGATTCACACCAATTCACCCTGAAATCTGTGCCGCCTTCCTACCTCAGCATGGACAAGCCACTGCCCCTGGGGAAGCAGTAACCTTCTAAATATACAGTTGCCAGAATCTTAACATTTTGTTACATATTTGGGGGATTGGGCAGTGACCCATTATTTCTCTAAGAACATTTTAAGGCCTTGCTCTATAAATATACAGAATAATTCCATCAAATATTATATAGCATGTAAGGGTCTAGCACAAAGGTTACTTTTAATATTTGTTCTCTAAGTCCTACCATGCATTCAACGAGAGATCAGAGGTTTCATAGTGTCAGATATGCAATTTCTTAATGTAAGCACATGATTAAACAAGTTCGTTACTGCATATAGCAACCTACTGCCTTTAGCTGACTTGTTATTAACTATAATCCATATGACCCAAACTCTAAGATAAAAAACCTTTGTTCTACCTCAGTGAATATGCTCCAAGTTTGCAATAAAGCCTATTTTGAAGCAAACACATACTCACTACCACTGAAGCAGGCAGTCTCTTGCCACTTCATCATCAGATATTGACTGTCCTATAAAAAATACCCACGACACACCATGATAGGATACATGTCCAAGAGTCACTGAACAGGATTGATACAGCAAGATGCAGCCAGGAGACTCTTTGGACAGAAAGGGAATGTGTCCTTCTCCATGGCAGAACATCCCTTTTCCCATGCTCACTGAAGTCCCTCCGATTGCTCTGGTTCACACACCAAAGTCAATGCACACCTTCCTTCAGCAACAGTAAGGGTGGATAACTAATCCTGCTCAGTGCTCTTCCGTTGTCAGTCCCTCACAGTTTAAGGTCATGGTCCATTTCTTCCTACAGGAGTTGTAAGAGTAAAAACTGTGTTACCTACTCTTGATCTTTATAAATGGCTTTATTCTCCCATGCTAGCACAGGCTCCTCATTTTCTCCTTTTGCCCTTTTCAACATGATATCCTAGTATAAACAGGGCAAGTGGATTTGATTGGACTATAGTCTGAGCACAAAAACATATCCTGATAATGCCAGAATAATGAGGTAATTCATGAGTCCTGCAGAGCTCTTCTGAAGCCAAAACACTGCCAAAGAAAGCAGTTACTCCTTCTTCTGTTAAGACTATGGGAGTGCAATAATGAGCATAAATGAAGAGCGATGCAATGCAACAAAGAGCTGGAAACTTCAGCTCTTAATTTATAGGTGTTGCCTCCATGTCACTGGATGTGATCATAAAAAGAAATATTTTCATATGTTATCCACAGCTGGAAAAGTACAAGAAACTAGCAGAACTGAAAGCTTTTGAAGAAATAATACTTAACACCTTATTGCAATAAAGTTGTTGACTGGAATGTAATATTGCATTCCTGGCTGCCCTAGCGCTTATGTCACCATGCACTCTTGTGAAAAATACCTACTGCTACCATGAGGAATCTTTTTATTATTGTCACTATTATTACAAAATAGTCCAGCAAAATAGCATTTCAAGACTGTGAACTGTCAGTCATATCTGAATTTTTTTTTCACTATATGCTGTTTTTCAGTAAAAGTTACCTGAATTTTCTAAGAATGCCCTTGAGATGTTTTGCCTGAAATACTTACTAGAGCAATATACTTCACAGAACCTCTTGCCATTAGGGTTTAGAATCCTGTGATTTCCTAGGATTCAGCATTTTTAGCTCATAATGTTCATTTTACAAGTTAAATCTCTAAAAATACTGACAGAAATGAGAGAGTAGACTTTGTACCACAGAGGAAAGAAAAAAGAACGTTTATTTCATGGGGGGTTGCAAGTATAGTTTATTTCACGTTTTGCATCTTTGCTCTCTTTCCACAGTGAAATCAGATGAGTTGCAAACAATCAAGAAGGAATTAACTCAAATCAAAACAAAAATTGACTCCTTGCTAGGAAGACTGGAAAAGATTGAAAAGCAGCAAAAAGCTGAAGCAGGTAGGTGAAAGCAATTTGTAGTCAAATGAATTAAATTAGAACTCAGTTATCAGTCAAGCAGACAGACCAGGGAGAACGGAAGCCTTCCAGAAATTTTTCTACATCATGGAGGCCTGAAGCAAGGTAAATTAACTCTCTGGTAGATCTATCGGGAGGATAAATTAATATTCTTCACAGAGCACGCAACATCATTTCAAGATTTGTTTTCTACAGTGTAGTATGTGGGGTGGGGGAAAGAATAAAATATTCCAAACTTAGATGTCTGGAAACAAAACATCACTGAAAAATTCACTGGACAGAATAAAGTTAGAGGTTGTTGACCTTGGGGGTGTTTGTGCTATCCACATTAAGAATTATTAGATAGTCTGTACCTGGAATTATTGCCTGGGCAATAGACAATACTTACAATTTACAGCAAGGGAAGTTCCTGTTTGATATAAGGAAAAGAGATGCAAGACTGTAGTAGCTCCATCTTAGGATATGTTCAAAACCCATTGGTCCAAGGTCCCATGGACATGGACCAAGCTTTGAGTTTGGCCCTACTTTGAAGAGGGGTTGGACTTGGAAAGTCTAAAGATCTGTTCCAATCAAAGCTATTGTGTGAAGCTGTGGCATCTCTGTAAACCTGCTTGTACCTCTAGTTCAGCTTTTCTCTGGCTTGAAATGTTATGTTTTGACGCAAACCTTGGGAATGACAAAATCCAACACTACTTTTTAATTCAATCAAGATCTTTATTTCTGTCATTGCAGAGAACATTGTGTTAGCTGAATGATCTCACCTGGCAGCACTTTAAAGCCATGCTGAGCAGTTATAAGGGATTTATAAGGTTGTATTTTCACCACAGTATATATAGAAAACCATCTCAATCCTTACCACTATCTATATTGTATTACCTTTGCTATTTCCTTATAAATCACACAGTATATCTCTGTACAGGGGCTGTGTACTAGCGAGGTGATTTTGATGACAGCCAGCGGGGAAATGGAAGCTTTATCTCATTAAAAATCTCAGTGTTCCCCCTCCCCCCTCCCATTCTCTGATGAAAACTTTTTATGTATTTTGTTTGAAGTGTGTGAAACAAATTCTGCCTCAGAATCTGCAGTTGCCTGGGTGTCTTGGCACTCAGATTAGTGTCCCTTGCCTAACTCAAATCTGTACATGGAATCAAAAAGACCCAGCATGACACATGAGTTCCATCAAGACTCTAAAACATTGGTGGGAATTAGCAGTTGACGTTTATGAACCTGACACCAGCAAAATAGATAGATAGATCTGGATCCCATGTGCCTGCCCTATTTCCTGATCTATCATGGGAGTATCTCTCTGAACCCAGAAGTTTCCTGCTTGCTTTCAGAAATCACTCTAATGAATGTCTTCCTAGGACAAAACATTACAGAAAAATATTTTGTGGTTAACAATTTTTAAAAAAAAAAACAAACAAACAATAAACAACACAAATCAGCTCTTTAGAAAAAGCTCTTTTATTTACAATCATCTTCTAAGTTGGCAGACAGGGACTAATCCCTCAGCTGTTAGACTACCCCACAAAACATGTTGAGTGTTCTTTTTCAAGTCTAAGGTAAATCATTAGACCAGAGTGTGCTTATCTCTTTCAGGAGAACCATACACAATATGCGTTCATTATATTCTATTTTGTACTTTATGCAAGTTAGATAAAAGTTGGTACCACCAGTGAAGATGTAATTGCAAGGCACTCCATTGAATCACTGTGTACTGAAATGCTCTGAGATGGTACATTCCTACTTCAGGGAGCTTTTATATAAAATCCATTACTATGCAAAACAACCTGCATGTCATTGTACTTTGGGTATCCAATTTTCGCTTTTGCTGAAGGACTGTAGTGAACGCATTTAAACAGAAACCAGCTCAAAGAGGGAAACATCAATTTGTATTGAATCATACGGTTATGCCTTTTGAAGACAAGCAATGAATAATATCCTCAGAGATTAAAAACTGATTTCAAATTGTTGATGTTTTTAAACATCAGGTGCAGAACCCATCCCCCATATGCCTTGCCTCTCATTGGAGGATGTGAGGAGAAAAAACACCTCAGACATACCAGTAAACCTGGATTTCGACTTAAGTCTCCTGAGGTGACGAAAAGGGTTGTGCAGCCTGGGTGATTAGTCCACAGATGATTGCTTCATCAGTAAAAAGATTTGTGTAAGATAAAGCTATACCAGTAGCTGAACTATTTCATTTATCGTGCCAGATGTGAGATGATTTTGTTCCTTCTCTATGGTTGGGCAACGTTATTTCTTACTTTCCTCTGCCAGAAGGTGTAGCCTCACTAAGACTGGAATCAGGGAGAGGATGTATGTGCCAGTTACACAAAACAAAAATCAAGCCACCACCTTGCCCTTTTGGTTAAGTTGCATCACTCTCATGAAGAATATTTAATTATTAATCCTAAGAGCTATACATCTGGAGGAATATGATAGGTTAAACAGACAAGCTGGACAAGCTCAGTATATACATTGGTTACTGCTCTACAGCTGCATGAAAACTCTTCCAGCAACAGCTGATGTTCTGTCTTTTAATATTATCAATGCCTGATCACTCCAATAGGGGGAATATAGATAAGAGGATTTCCTGAACATAGAGAAACTGCACGGATAGGTCCTCTGTTTGTAAAAATCTGAATCAGGAAGCCAGGGATAAGAAGTTGTTCTGAGGTGAAAAAATTGTTAGAGGAGAATATTCTCCCTGTAACATCAGAGATGGGTGCCAAAAGGTAAAACCTTAAGTTTAGCTTCTTAACTTAGATGTTGAGCTGGTATTTTAAACTGCTCTGAAGAACCCTGTCTATGTTCTCATTCAGACAATTGAGTGACCTAATTTTCTAGCAGCTGTATCCTAAGTTTTCCCATTTAAATGTATTAAGTCCGTAATTTCAGGAACCCTTTTTGAAAGCCTTGACCAAAGTTGATTCAGTTGTCACTGCCACAACTGGGTTAATCTTAGAAGTGACTTAAGGCAGAAGGTGGTGGGGCAGAAGGTGGTAGGCATAGCTGATTCAATCCACATTTCCTTGAAGAGTAAGGCAAGTAACACAATGACTTATAACTACCATGGTATTGCATAAAGCACAGTATTGTATAGATGACTTTTTATTTTTTATGTCCAAGAATCCTTCTGAAGAAATTATGTGACTCAGGGACTAAGCTTAATTGTTCTATGTCTTTATTAAATTAATTTGAAAAAGAGGGACTAAAGACTAACAAAGACTGAAAAGATGAATGTAAGTTGCAAAATAAATGTGCAGAGGCAGAAGGAAAGACAAATGCCTAGGTTTAAGATACAGAAAAGTACGAGCAGATTTTAATATTACATGCAACTGCTAATAATTTATAGTAAAATAATAATATATTCATAGAGCTGAAAAATACAGAGCTTCACAGGCGTTTGCAGATTCATTGGCTGTGCAACAAGATAAGTGATGCACTAGTGGTGTTACAGAACAGTCAATCTAACAAAGGGATGGTTTTGTTCTAGAAATTTGATCATTGATGGGTATTGTCACCCTCAAACTGAAAAGACATTGGTATTCGAGCTATGTGCAACCAATGCTCTGACCCATATTCACTTTGATTACATAAAGCTTTTCATCTAAACTCCTGATGTGCCTAGGAATAAGACTCTGATCCCTCCAACTACTCTTCTGGCCAGTCTGTCTATGTCATTCCTCCCTCAATCCTCCTCTGGGCTTCTGCTGGCTGGATGAAATTCCTCAGCACATCCAGGAGCCTCACAATACGTAATCACAACTATGCAACTATCTGCAGTAAGCCAACCGGGCCAGATCCTCTGGGCCTCCATGGAAATGGTCTTTCTTGTCACTGCTTTGCAGAAATTATAGGAAGCCTATATTTGGGTAATTGGAGGAAGGCATTCTCCTGGGCTAAGGCACATTATACCAATGGGGGAAACATAAAAAATACATTCAGTTTCCTAGAAGGATTTGTTGATTATCTGTATGGTTGTTGAGATATATTCACAGCAAATTCAGACAAATCCTTGTTCGCTTATTGGCAATTAACAGCCTTCTGCTTCTCAGAGCATAGAGATTTATGCACTTCTCATTAGCTGCAGATAAATAAATATACAATAACTATGCCAACTGGATTCCCACAGCAAAGCAAAGTCCAGAAAATCAAAAAGCTGGATCTGCTGGTAAATCAAGCCTTCATCCACTGCATGGGATAGATGAGCATGTTGGTACTACGGTTGATTTATGCATTAATTTTTGAAAACAAGGGGTTTGATCATATTTATCTGGTAGGTATTAACACATTGATTTTTACAAAACCAGCACTTCTGGAGGGCGAAAGCTTAGGTTTCTTCCTCAGAGCACTTTTCTTTGCCATCAATAGGGAAGGTTGCTGAATCTCTACAGAGTATGTTTTCCTTACAGAAGCTCAAAAGAAACAAATGGAAGATAATGCTGATTTGATTCAAGAGGAGTGCATATCAGAGAATGCAGATAACTCTACAGAAGAGCCAATTGAAGGAGGGCCAGATGCAGATGGGGATGGAGAAGATATGACTGATGGGATAGAGGAGGATTTTGATGAGGATGGCAGCAATGAGCTGGTAAGGAACAATCATGCCATGTCCATCTATACAGTTGCTACAAGTAACCACAGAGAAACTACAATCTGGGTTAAAAAAATAAGCTCACAGCAGTGCTCTGATGTTCTGTAACTAGTGCTTAGTCCTACATTCTTCGTATACTGTAGTATCAACTAAACATAGGGCCCCCCGAGGAGAAACAAGAAAAATCTATTCTACTACACTTAATGATTTTAGAATGTACTTTAAACTGGTTTACATTTATTATTTCACATTTAATGAAATGCAGATGAGAAAGGAAAGCATGGTGTGCTTTTTTTTTTTTTTTTTTTTTTAACCGGAACATTTCAAAATTAAATAAGATTCTAGAACAGACAACTCCTGTTAATAAACAAGTGCTCCTTCATAATCACCAGTCCCTGTCTTCCGTGTGTAACTTCTGCAGGCTATGTTGGCAGACAGATTTTTTTGATGAAGGGATTTTTCCTTAAAAAATGTTTGGCTACAAAATTGTTTAGTTTTCAGCCTGAGTCTGCACCTTTCATGAAATGTCCATCACATTGTTAAACTTCTAAGTTCATCTAGAAAAACATTAAAAAACATATTGAAAGTCAGTTTTATACTTTTTTATTCATTCCTACTAAGAACGCATCAGTCATATTGTTTGAGACTGTATAATCCTCTCCCTCTCTTCCCAGCTTTCATATTCTTCTGCTTTGAGCAGAAATCACTTCTCTTGCTCAGTGTCACTGTCCCTGCTTGCTTTCTAACATGCATTTAATCATGTGTGCACTGTAAAGTCATTCAGTGAAGCCAACAGGAGTCAGTTTGCAATGGCCATGGCTGAACCAGCACCAAGTCTGGAGTACGAAGGCATGTGAATAACCAGCGTTTTGCACTGCTGACTGCAAACACAACTTAAAACTACTGCTAATTTGAGGGTTTGTGTCCCTTTTGCCAGCACAAGGCCTTTTTGAAATGACATTATGCCTAGAAGAAGCTACTACAAACTGAATGCCCTCATCTTTTAAGATGTGGTGTAGAGTAAGTGATATTATCACTTTTTCTTAAAGGAACAGGTTCTCCTGCACAGATATGAGTGATATTTGTAAGAAGCTGCCACTCTGAATGTGTAGGAAGTTGAAATTTTGTAATTAATTAAGTTGTACATATAATATCTCCCCACGGTTAGCACCTGATCAGCTGAAGTGATATTACCAATAGGGGTGACCACAGTTTAACAAGACCGGTGGGTTTTGCACTAATTAGGTGTCAGACTCCCTACTGCAGACAACAAAGTGGGGAAGATAATGTACAGTATATTAGCCTCTGATAGTTCAGTACTGTCATTTCACCCTGTAGGTATGACATATTTAGCATATATCTGCGCTATATAATGAAGCATGATGTAGAAGAATTTCTTCACCTAGCAAAGACCTAAGCAGGAAAGTTTCTAAAAAGCAAGCAGCACAGGAAGACTTCATTAGCAGTAAAGTCTGGAATCAGCACAGCCACATTTGCACACCACTGCTTCTGAGTTCAAAAGATTTATATGACGGAATTAGTTGAAGTGCAGTGTGTTGCAGATGCAGCCCCAAAGACGGCTCAGAGGTCTGACCCACACATCTAAGGCTGCTCCAGTTTCTCTGAATGCCATTAATGAAGCCCCTTGGGCACAGGGAGGAGGTGGATCACTGCACATGGAGAGCAGTGTCCTCTGTCCTGTGCCCTAGCACTCATGAACGATATCCTCCCCAACCCCAACATGCTGGTAACATGAAAGATCAAGGAAGAGCACTTATGTGTATCATCTTGGTCAGATGCAGCCCGTCCCATAGCCAGGGCAGTGGAGCCAGTCTGCCTCATGCCTTCCACCTTCCCAAACACTGGGACCCTCTAGCTGAGAAGCTAGCAGTATTGTAGACTTTAAAGCTCAGAACCACGATTGCCACTAATGTAAAATCCTTGTGCTTTTCATCCTCCCTTGCCATTTCCCTCAAGCTTTGGAAAAGGCCACTTCACCTTAGTTTTCCTCCCTGCTGCAATGGGTTAATAACCCTTTCTTCACTTTTTCTTTTGCAAAGCCTAGGGAGATCAGTTAACGAAAAGCTGCTGTGGATGAGTTAAAAGATTGCTCTACAAAGGATTATTTTTAAAACCCCTCAAGATATGGGTGTTTCCCATAGAAAGGCAATTTTAAATTGAACTGTGTCTCTTTCCTCTACAGTTTTTACCCAAACACTCAGCAGTATTGGCCAGTTATGTTATAATATGAACCTGATAAAGTTTATGATGCATATTGTAATTTACAATGTTTTTCACTTATGCTTACATATATTTATGTAGATTTAATGGCTAATTCCTGTAAGTTTTACTTCCTACTCCAATCACTGATAGCTATATAACTGGAAAGTATATAAGAATACTATTAAATATATATAGTGAATACCCCAGTAGGAATACTTGAGATTTCAGTCTGCTTCTACCCATGCTGTGCCCTCCTATCTGGCATAACCCTCTGTTTTGTGAAAAGTAAAATATATAGATACACTTGTTATAAAACAAGAAGTCCTAACAGATGTTGTTCTGTTTTATGAAAGCTAACTTATTTAGGCAAAATAGCTGACTAAAAGCAAATGTGTTATTTTGGAATGGAGCCAGTTACAACTCATTTGAGGGGGAAAAGAAGGTTTTTTAAGCATGAAGTATAATGTGAAACAATTAGGGCAAACTTTCCATGTGTAAAAACATAACCTTGGACTCAGAATAAGAAATACCCTTCCTAAAGGCATTTTTTAATGAAGTCTATAATCTTTTCCAAATATAAAGCTAAAGCGATTTAGGGTGATGATGATGAAAAGAAAATTTTTTTTTCATCACTAAGAGCAGCAGAGCAAATAGAAAAACATTTGAAATGGGCACAGCTGATGTTCTAAAGTCAGTTTACCACCAAACATTAGTTGGGAGTCCACCAGTCTGAAAAATATTAGAGGAAGAGAGGAACACGGCTTAACTTTAGATCTTAATCTTCTTTGCAGTGCTTCATATGTAGCCGTAAATCTCCTGCCAAGCCATTTGCCCATAACATGCTGCAGGACTTTTTGCTGGACACATTATTGTCGTCTCTTTTGTTTCCCCTGTGACCAGCCCTAAGGCTGTCAGTAGAGGGAGATGTTCAGGAAGGACAGACCTGCTGCCAGAGTCCAGATGCTGCCAGAATGAATAGTCTGAATCTGTGTACATGGATCTGCATCTTTGGACTACAGGACTCAAAAATACATTTCTTTTTCTAATTCTAACTTGCAAAGGAAGTGACTGTGTAGGGTGTATGCTGTGGGTTTAGGTTGTAGGATCAGTTCTCTACATTCACACATTCTATTTGGAGGAACGGTCACTGCACATTAACTGAGTGATGGCAGCTGTCCTCATGCCTGCTTTCAGCCTAGACCAACTGTAAAGAAACACGAAGTAGTTTAGCCTGCAGTCAGAGTTAAGTCAGGCATGGATTTAAGGACGCTTTAGCCTCTTCATTTGCCTGCCTGGCTGCACACACAAAACCACATCACATTCAACAGCTGCACACCTTCTTCATCCACCATTTAGATCAGGATGTTGTTGGTCCCTGCATTGTCATTTTCTATGGACTAAAGACACACCCACAAACAGTCATTATGGCCCAGCTGAAGTGTGAAGAAGTTTCATGCCACAATAACTTGATTGTCTCTCTGAACTCTTAATTCAAGACATGCTGCATTTCAAGTTATCTGCTGCAGTCATCAAAACTCTTGGGAAAGTTTCTTTTGTAACAATTGTTTGCTCACAAATATCCCTCAGTAAGTGTCTCCAGTGCTGCAGACACTACAGCTTAAGGATCTTCTTAGAACAATCCCCAAGGACTTTTGATCCATTGACATACTGAAGAGTTCTTTAAATGGTGATTTCAGATACTGTGTACAGATGTCAAATAGTTGGCTTCAACTTGCTTAGTGAATAGCGTTACATGCTTCTCACCCACCTGCTCTTCCACTCCCCCTTGTACAAGGGCATGCAATAACATATTGTAGCTGTATGTACATATAAAATAATCACTAACTTGGAATGTAGCACCTGAGCTTGCTGTACAACTCATGTGACTTAAGTGATCATCAGAGACAGCTGGAGTGAAAGAAAATTTCAGCTCTATTTCTTTTGCTCCTTTCAGATAAAAAAACTAAGTAGCCAGTTATCTCAGATTTTACTGGGCCCGAGTCATGCTTTCTATCCACATTTCCATCCACATACAAGTTTCTACTTGCAGTGAATTAAAAATCTTCGTGTTCCTTCCTAGTGCAAATACATTCACTCTTACTGCTTTTAATCTAAACTGTCCCTCAACAGTGCTGTGAAGAAAGCAACATACCTACACAGCTTCCCATCTTGCCTTACAGAAAACAAGCTCCTATGAAGAAAGATCTTTGTGCTTACTAAATTTGCCTCACACACAAATCACAAACAGGCCATAAATCACTGGAACACAGGTTGTGAGTGATATCAAGCAGTTCAGATGCCTGCCACAGCTTTAAATTGTAAGGAGTGGGAAGGAAAGCCAATAACCTCCTCTTATTCCTGTGGCTGCACAGCAGAGAGCCAAAAAGTCATCTGTGCAGCACAGTCCAACACACATTTTGATATTTGAGAAGCACCTTGGCCTCAATGCCTCTAAAACAAGCCCCTTCTTCTTACTAGAAACAGCATTAGCAGTATGTGGTGTGGCTGAGAGGATACAGGGAAAGCACTTTTGAATTAGTGTGCAGTGTTTTCCTTACCCTGCTTATTAAGCAGCTGGACAACCCAGTGCAGGCCCAGAGCATTTCATATAACTTCTCTGAACTTGTTTCAAATGGTGTTAATCTATCATCGACAAAGCACTGGCTGAAAATGAACTATAACTTATCATTGCAATCCCCTTGTAAATAACAAAGCTGGCATCCAATTAGTTACCTGAAAGCCTGAAGTATTGTAGATTTGGAAAAAAAAATGCTAATGCTTAATAAAATACCAACAAACTACTTAATTGGAATGAGTTATACACAAGCACTCATATCTATATTACATTGTCTGAGAAGGATAGTTTCTATCAAACTGTCAGCCTTTTGCAATAAATAACTATAATAATAATAGCACAGCGGTGGTTCAGTAGTTAAGCATTCAGTAGAGCAAACAGTGTTTTCTGGTAGAGCACGTGATCCCAGTGATTTCAAATGCAATAGATTTACAGTGCCATAACTCAGATCAGACTTTGGTTAGTGCTTGGCTGGAATTTGAAGGATATATTCACAGTTGCAGCACTGTGATTTTATGCTGGTGTAGCTACACTAAAAATAATGAAGCCACACAAGCATTAGATGGGAGTTCCACAATAATGAGTTACCTTTAATGAGATGTCTTGAGAGGCATTTTTATTAAATTATATCAGAAACAAAAGGTACAGAGACTGGGCAAGGCCCAGTTCTGGCTACAATGTAGATTTATAGCAGTTGTTTCAACAACAATATAGTTCCCTTTCTATTAAGTATATTTCAGTTACATTTACCTCTCAAAGATATTTAATTTCTTACTCTTGTCCTTTCCCCCACCTCTGCACTGCATGCTTTCAGTCTATCAGAGTTGTTTCTAACATCTGATACAGAATCATGTTTCAGACATAAATAGCAGAAACTGCCGCAGATGAAAAACTCAAGATAATCCTCTTGCTGCACTGAGTTTCATGATGTAAAACTGAAAACATTATGATATCCTAATAGCAACATTTCTTGTGGGAAATGATGCAAATACCATTTAAATCAATGGAACCAACTAGTACTTTGGCTAAAGCTCATAAAAACAATTTCCTTTTGTCAGAAATGGGTGGTTTATATCACTAGAAGGACCATTATCAAAGGTATTAGCAAAAGTGGGTTTAATATGATGCTGTAAGAGTGTGACTTAACAAAGTTCAGTGGCAAGGTTCACTCTATTACTGTACCACATAGTTATTTGAACATTGATTCAAGACTACCAAGACTCAAATCGAATTTGCCCAGACAAAAACAAAGTTACCAAGGCACAAATTAAACTTACCATACTACAAAGTTATGCACAATATCGGTTGCTTACCAAAGAACTGCCATTGGTAAAAGGTCTCTCTGCCTTGAGGAGCAGCCTTGAGAGGCATCCCAGCTCCAGGGGAGATCACTGCCACGCAGCCAGGCTGCTTGGCTGGGAGAGCTCAAAGGCAGCTCACTGAGATCAGAATAAAGTGGTTGGTTTGTAGTCAAATTACATGCAATGGCAAAGCTAGGCATGAGATTCCCTGTACCCACAACTTTCTTTGTTCCTTGATAAATGAGTCTTGGAAAAGCCACTGCTATTCATGTGTTAATCGCACGATCAGTGTTCCAAACTCAGCTCATACGCATCAATGCTCAGTGGCTTATTCGTGGGTTTTCAGAGAACAGATTGAAACTAGAGGAGTTCTTGGCCTGGCTACAGCTCAGGCCATTACCTCTGGACCCTGGACCAAACTACTGCTAGTTTGGTTAAGGGGACAAGTGTATCCATCACACCTCTCCTATGAGTAGCTAAAGGGAAATAAATTTAATAGCAAATCGGTATGAAACAGTGAAACTTTATTTGCTTTCATTATTTTGCATGAGAATTGAACAACCAAAATACTCAGCAGAGAGCAGAAACAGAAAAGGAATAAGAATTTGCCTGATTAATTTAATGTTGTTTAAGCCCAGTTTTGCTTATCTCAAATAGTAAGGTTGATCAAATATGTGACTATGTGATAGGACTGATAGTACTTAATTTATTATTGCATTCAAACCAGATTTTTCATTGCCTTTTTAGGTACTTTTTTATTCTATCAATAGCATCCGGGCAGATCCAACTGACTCTTCTATTATCAGCAGAATTAGGCTGATTAGCATGTCAAAAAGATCAATACCTACTGTGACAATATGCAGTTTGCTGAGTGCACTTATACAGACTACTACTACCAAAAAAAAAAGGGCAAAACCCTTAATTAATGGTAATGGCTGAAGCAAGGTTGTGCCAGAAATCCTATTCAGATTACTTTAAATATTGTTGAGACCAAGCAAAATTTAGTCTTTTCGATGCACTGAACATTTTTGGACTTCATTGAAATCTTGCTTTCAGGGGAAACATGAAGCTCTTCATTCCTAAGACAAATGAATAGGTAAAAGATTGTGTTCACTTGATAAATATCAGTGCAAGATGTTTGTACTTGAGCAAGCTAAGAAAGTCATTAGGGGCAGCACACCCGACAGATACTAATGTGTTGTACCTTCCAAAGCTGCAGTAAATCTAATAACCTGTGACTGAAAAAATGGAGAAAGTAACAAAAGCATGTCATGAAATCAAAAATTGTAAGAAACTTCCTGACATGCCCTTTTGTTATATTTAATATATGCAATATCACAGTAGATGTGTTTGTTGTTCACACGCTATTGTATGAGTCATTGGAAAGGCCTTGCTGCCAGCTCCTCCTCCCCATTTTTCCTGGCAGTCAATTTCTTAGGGGAAGACTTCCTAAATGGTGTTCAAGGTTTTAACCAAGTTACTCCTGACTACATAATGTTTTTCTAATTATTATTTACATCCTATCCCCTACATGTCAACAGAGACCTGCAGAAAATGCAAGCATTGTTATCATACACTTGGTTTCTCTCTTTCTACTAGACTTCCCTTCCTGTAATTGCATAATTGTAAAATGAATGAGCAAAATAATTTGCTCACCTTTCACATCTATTCCTCTGAATCTGGTCTATATTATTTAGTCCCCAGTTAGAAAACTTTTAAAACCTTTATTATGTAAATAACATAATTCATTTGCGGCCATTGGAATCTTACAAAGTTGATGCAAAGAGCTTGAAAAGAATGTTTTTTTCTTCTGTTTATCTATTTTTTAAGCAAAGGATGAAGAATCAGGAAGTTTGGGTCCCATTCTCAGCTTTGCTACTGAGCTAATGTGGTGGGCAATGTGTGTCAGCAGATCGAAAGTGCATGTAGACTCAGCCCCTTTTTCTGAGGTCAGGCCAAGAGGTGCCTTTGGCCTTAAAGCCAACATGTGGGAATGGAGCATTACCCAAATACATGGTTTAAATTTATAAATATTATATGCTTTCCAGTCAAGAAAATTGCAAACTTTGGTTTTGCCTGTTGAACAAAAAATTCACTCTTCAATGTATCTGTTTTACATTTACATTGCACCCTGCTATCAGTGGGAACTGCTTGAGGTTTCTGTCATCACTTAACTTCCTACATTTTCTGCTATGAATTATTGGCATGATCTCTCTTTCTGATGTCTGTCATATGCAAGGCAAGTCTGGGCACGTCCCTTTCAGATCCAGCAGGGTGAACATTAATAAGCCCTGCCAGCAACTTCCAGCAAAATGCACAGGCACTTACAACAAGAGCAGGAGAAGTTGTGCATCATCTTCTCCTACATTCTGTCAGTCCCCCCAAGCACAGAATAACCATCTATGTTCAGCAGTTTAAATGGAGTATATCCTTACTGAGGTAATAAATGGGTGTAAATATTAAATGGAGGAGGGATTTTGTTTGTTTTTACTCCCTGAGAACCACTGTAAGAACTGGTCATAAAATAGTGGTATTTAGACTACCCCAGACAACCTGAACCAGTGGCTGGTCATAGCCCAGTGCTTCATGAGGCTAGTCCTAAGTACACTTAATTAAGCAAATGCCTGTCAATACAGAGTACGGGCTTGCATGTGGCATTTACAGCCTCATGGAATTTTGGCAATATGTCTGTTTGGAAACACTAGCATGGGTGACAATATATCTAATATATAAAAGAATTTTTGATTACTGCTTAATACATTTTAATGTTTTTTTAGAAATTGTCCAAGTGTTTTGTGTTCAAGCTCATGCACTGCCTTCCTGTGGACCTGTGCTTTCAAAGAGTAGCTTGTGTGCTTTCTCTGCTTTGGGGGAATGGGAACTCTGCTGTTTGTTGAGACACTGTTCATAGATTTATCATTATTTAGTATTCATTATTCACTTTAATGTTAATTTTATTTTGGGTTTTGTTTGGTGTGAGGGTTTTTTTCTATTTAGGCAGGACTATGTGTTTATCTTAAGCTTTTAGGTAAGAATAAGATAGTCATGGTGCTTGAGGTTTTGGAAACATCAAAATGTTTAATTTTAATGGCTCGGCTTCAGCTGACAAAAACAATTGTTGTGCCTCCAATTTAAAACAAAACAAAAAAAACCCCAACCCGACAAACAAACAACCCCCCCCAAAAAAAACAACAAAAAAACCCAAACCCACAAACCAGCCTGTAAATTGATTCAGAGGCAAATAGTGATGTTAGATCAGGCCAAAAATTCTCTCAGACACATAAACAAAATACTTGCCTAAATGATAATAATTCTTCACTGATATAATGTAATTGGCCTTAATATTCAATACTAGTGGACTGGTTATGTGTGTTCTAAATAGATCAGAATTAGCTCCACAGCTTTTGCTAAATTTGCCTAAAATTTATGAGCATAGGGTCAACCTCTGAGTGTAGTACAGAAACAAAGACAGCCAAACACCTTCCACCCAGAAGCAAGCCTAAATCCTTTTTCAGGGGAAGGTGATGGTGGTTTATAAGAAAGATAGCAAGGTTTGTGCTATAACTTATGTCTGGCAAAGAAACATCAGAATTAGCTGAAGTAACTCAAGACTTTAAATATGAAGACTGATTTCAGTTCCACCCCTGAATAATTTTGTCAACATAATTTCCACTAATTCTGGTGGAGTTGCTCTTCTTTTATCTCCCTGTCTTTTGATTGACTCCAGTAGACTTTGGATGACTTGTGGAACATGCTGGGTTGGGTTTGGTTCACCTATTTGCAGCCAAATTCCCCAATCATGTGTAGGGAGAATATCCATCAGAACCGTAACCTAGCATAGATACCAAAGCAGCCGTACAAGGTACAGTGGGAAAGTGGTGAGAGAATGGAAAAAGAACACTGTCGCTCTCTAGACTTTCACTGTGATACTGAAATCCTCTGCAATGCCTCAGACCAGCCATTGGAGCCTGTGTTTGGCTTGGCTTTGAGCCTATCAGCTTAATCCTCAAATTCTTAGATTTAACTGAAATTGAGCAATTGCCATGCATCACACATTTTTCCTGGTGTGTCAGTCTTTGAAAGTAAATAGCTTGAGTTCCCCTAGAAAACATTCATTTCACAGGCTTTATCAGTATGCTTGAGCCTCAAGAATGCTGAATGAAAAACCCTCAGAGGAAACATTTTTCTGTTGAAAGTCTTTACACAAGTAAAGAGGGGTAAACACTGAAAAGCCAAAAGATCATTATTTTTCCATTTAAAAAGACACAAATTTTAAATGTTTTTTATTTTTTCAATACAAATTGCAGAGCCACTGTAGTTAGTGACCCAATTATTCCAAAAGGTCTCAGTTCTTGAGAAAATATAAATGTGTTACTAAGAAGATTTTCTGCATGATTAATACCAAAACATGAAAGGCAGATTGGATTTATCTATACAGAGGCATTTATGGACCACAGAAAAGAGAAGTTATTTAGAAGGTGATAGAACTGTAATTGCCATTTCAACAAAAAAGCAATCAGTGAGGAATAAAACAAGCTCAGTCTGCCAAAATGAAGATTTGGAAGTTAATCAAATGCAATCTTAGCCAGGCTGTTATGCTGATATGTGTATCTGAAGTTTCCAAATTGTTGTTGCTATTGATTTCTAAAAGTACAGTACAGTTTTATAATGTCTTTCAAAATGAGTAAGTTATGTTCCAGCCCAAATAGAGAATCAAAAGGCTAAATTCTTCTCTGCTTCTTCTTTGCAAGGTTATATTAATCCCTTCTCAGCTATTAGGTGATTCTGTGCCGTTTGCAGACCACAATGCAACCCCAAGTCCACCATTTTACTTTGTAATTTTTATTTTTAAACAAATGTCTCTTGAAATCCTCATTAAAAAATATATCATGCATTACTGTGCACTTTGTATTGAAATAAGTATTATGCAGAAAAATACCAAGCCAAACATGTTTAAACAGGATCAGCTTTTCTTGTAATTTCCATCTGGATCACATTTCCAAACCAAGTCTTTCATAGACATCCTGTATGTTTAATTGACTTTCTTAATTCAGTACACTATTGCCACCATTTAGGTATCTGTTGTTCATCATTGTTAGCCTCATCCCACCCCGCCTTCCCATGGTTTACTCTGAGCTTTCCCAGTATCTCTGTCATCTCATGCTAAATGCTTCCGTTTCCTCCAGCAAGCTCTCCTCCCCATTCCTTCTCTTTTAATTTTCTTTTTACTTCATTTCACCTGGTCTTTAAGTTGAGTAAAACTTCTGCCTCCAAGTAACTGACTGAACAATCTCCTGTTGATTAGACAGGCCACTCCTTATCTCATTACCACCACTGTGTACAATTTCTTTTTCCTGCATGGGTGCACTTGGTTTTTTGATACCCATCTAAACTCTAATTTGGCAATACTGGGAAAGTTTAGCCGGTGCTTTCTGTGTAATTAGTTTAAGGTAGTTCTAGTAAGCTTCTACTTTCATATATTTTTAAAAGACACTATTTAAAGTGTAGACATAGTGAGTGGCCTCAGGCTACAAGTTTTAGCAGTTCCTTTATATAATAAGCTGTGTGTTCAAACTTGCACCCTTGGCATTGATAGGACAGGAGCTATTGCCTTCAGCATTAATATTGATTGGACCACAGCTTCACACTGGGGAATTCCTACTCCTCACAAGAAGCAGAGGTTAATTCAGTATGAATTTTATTCTACAACCTTCTCACAGCACCCTGCATCCTAAAACCATCTCCTTCATAGCATTCAGAATGATAAAGGAAGATCCTTACCATAGATCCTGCTAATACTCAGTTACACTTGCTTCTCATGGAACGGGCCCAAGCCCAAGAAGCAGAAAACACCTAGAGCTCTCCAATGAAAGTCATACCTCTGGGAATTTGCTACGAATATACACGCTTCTTCAGGATTAAAGGAAAGTGGGACGTTTTCCCCTTTGCTACATTTGGCACTTGATCCCCAGAAGGTGTTGAGTTGCTGTCATGGAACTCTGGTACAAGCTGAGGAACTCTGTGGACAGCATCAGTGAGGCTTTACTGCATTTGGTTTGGCTTTATCAGCCAAGGGAGAACATGAAATGTAGTGGTGGTGGTGGTGGGAGCACGTATTCACTGTGAGGTAGTCTTGTGAGTGCATTCTGGGTAAAGACTTCAGGGCAGCAAGTTCTGCAAAAGCACCACCCTCCTACCTTCTGACCTCTTCCACATTCTCCTGCTTGGAGATTCTGCAGCCCACCCCACACTCTGCGAAGGTCCAATGCCTCCAGCTTCAGATGCCTCCCACTGCCACCAGATACTACACTACTAGTCCCTGAGTCTTCTCCTACTCCTATAAAAGGACCTTGTAGAAGAAGATCTTGCTTCAAAAAGCAGTCAATTAGGGGGAAAACCACAGAGTAAAGTGAGGTGCACAGATCCACTTTTTTCCCTCCTCCTCACTGCTGTCATAGTCCCAGTCAACAAAGCTCTTAAATTACCTTCGTGACTCTAATTCCAAAGTCACTCCTTCAACCTCACACCTGACTCAACTTAGCCGCAGCATGGCCTCACTGATTCTCCAAATACTAGATCCCATCTCCACCACTACACCCAGCACCATCCATCACAAATCTGCCTACACAGGACTCTGAGAAAGAAGAGATATGTTGGTCTAGGGGGAAAATCAGTACTTGACAGGGCTATCTCATTCTTCCCACTGATTTTTATCAGGCAAACAAGTGAAACCAAGCATTTTAATACAAAGGAGATAGAAATTTGTGTTCACTTATGAGTAAAACAGCCATTCTCAGATTTACTCACGTAAGTACTAACACTTCAAAGCAATTAAACTGTTCACTGAACAGAAAAATGATTCTGTAGTGTTTTCAGCAATTAAAGTATGATTGACAGAGTACAAAAGATAATGATTAGGTTTCATCATTGGAAGAAAGGTTTAAAGAAGGTTCAACTGCTCCCTTTAATCATTCTCTATTAATATTTACCAAACTGTACAATTTCTCCTGTTTGTTATATGCAGTGAATATTCTGTCACTAGGTCATGATAAAAAGTTCTGCTTTGGTGCCATAATTTGGTCTGTCATGTTTTACAAATGTTACGAATGACAGCAACAATCCCATAACACACATTCATGTTCCCCAGCTAACACCTACTGAACTGAACGTTTACATTTCATATGAGGGCATTATACTAAATCACCTATTAACTGTGTTTATATGTAATCAGAGATTTCATGCTTTATGTGGCAAAGCACAAGGTGTATCTCAAATGAGCACAATTGTGAAGTCTGTGAGAGCTAATAAAAATCCAGGGTTCTTTGGTAAACCCTGTTCATTGCTGTAGTTTTCCATTCATGGTGATGAATGCTGTGTAAAAACCAAAAGAAGCCTGTGCCCCCATAGTACCTTACAAACATAAATTACTGGGGTTTGCACTCAATGTGAGCTGCCTGCTTAAGAAAAAGGAAGGATATTGTTTTCAGTTAGACACAACAAATAAACAGAATGGCAATTTGCACTACTATTTTCTGTAATGCATCCTGGTTTTTCTCATTTTAGAGAAATATCTGGATCAATAATGGCTAACCAAGATTTGTGGTGTTATTTTTTTTTTTAAAGTCTGTTCTGCAGATACAGTTTTTCACCTCCTTGGCTGTCCAGAAAGTACATTTCATAATCAGAAGAAATTATGAGAGATGAAACAGAGTATGCCATACTAGAGAACATAAAAGCGGCATCTGTGGACCTGGATTCAGTATTCACAGTTATACAGATAACAGTTTAGGAGTGAGCATCAGATGCAATCAAAGCAATTGCACTGCAACTGCAGTTTGAGGTAGTGCAAGTATGAGGGCCAGTGTTGTGAGTGAAAGGACAGTGCAGCAGCTGCATTTTAATGGGGCTTGCAGTTGTTTTGCGGAAAGTGATGTATGGCAGACACATAACCCACTGCCAAAGCCTAGTCAGACACCAAAAGCAGCCTGGGAAGGTGTCAGGCACTGAGTCTTCTGCTCAACAGGAGCCTGACAAAAGTAGAAATGTGATTTTACCTGAAACCAAGCAGTAGTAGCAATTAGCTTCAGATGCCTCCCTTAGAGTTATTAACCTCAGACGTCCAGTCCTAAGGGTGGGATTTCTGGCAAGGAAAAAGAGGCAGGAGAGCAAAAGGAAGCATATTTGAGGCCTCGCGTTTCAAGCTCATGTATGTGTGCACCATCATCTATCCATCCACTGTTTAGCTGCATTTTATGGGAATTTCTAAGATTAATGTTATCATGAAAGCCATTTAGAGCAATCAATTGTTTAAAAACATGCATTTTGATAGATGGATATATTTGTATATACTTGCTGGATGCTCTTATTGCTTATAATTATTGTAGGGCATACAGTAAATTCTGCAACATCTATATTCTGTGGGACTGTTCTCTAAACATTTTCTTAATATACTACAAGGGAAGATGTTAATTGTGTACACCTTTTGTGTCATTTAGCCATGGTGCATTCCTAATACTTCCTCCCAGGGACATATGCTGAACTTATGCTCTCAGTAAGATTTATTCCTATACATCTAGGTCTGGAAAGTGAGCATGGTGAAGGAAGTCCAGCACACTTTTCCCATAAACCCTGTGAGAAGGAAGCTAGGTATTTATGGAGAACAAGGAATGTACCCCTGTTGTTTACCCTTTTTCAGAACTTTAAGGAAGAACAAATAAACCAGAGCAGGGAAGAGGCTGAGCTCAGTTTGGACCCAGCTAGCAGAGATCAAAACTCACACTTCCCCCAGACAAATAAAGTACACCTAAGTGAGTTTAGAAAAGCCAGCAGCATGTCCCCAGCCACAGAAGCGGTGGTCACCATTACAGCTTCCAGCTGCTTGAGGAGGCTGGGGGGAGAGGAGAGACTCACCTCCTCTAAGAGAATGGTGCCGCAGGTCTTTAACATGTATTGAAATTGCCTTCTCAAAAAAGGCTTTTAGGAGATATACAGAGTGCAAACTACTTCTATAAATGCAGAGCAGGTGATCTGATGGCCAGGCTCTCCCATAAAAAATGTCCTTTGCATCCAGTGTGTTCTTAAGTATCTACAGATGTAAAGACTGGAATTATCTAGATTTTGAGGGGAGGTAAGTGATAAAACCATTAAACTTCTAAAAGACAAGATGGAAAGCCCTCTAAATTTTTACTGAATTTTATCTGATTTACTCCATCATTTTTAGTGATTATACTTTGGGGCCCATTAAGTTGAACTGCACTTTCATTTAGAGAGGTGTTTAATATTTAATGTTGGCTTTCCAGTATTATATACATTGTAATAATGTAAAGTTAAAATTAATTGAATCTAGTATAATTTGAGTCTGGTAAAAATGCTAGAAGGTTCATACTGGAACTATAATAACAGTAGCAATAGCATTTCTGGAAGGCTGAAATACAGCATTATGCCTAAGACTGTTTCCAATAGCTTATACTTAAAAAGCCACCCAGATAGGGAAAAAAACAGCAGAAATAATTTCAGGCGCAGAATGAACCTATAAATACTCCATAACCTACCTCCAGCTTTTTTCAAAGATTATGATGGCAATTAGGACAGTATATACTGTTTCTTTGATATTGTCTATGGCTGCCAAGGCTATGTGCTCAGTTGGATTATTCAATTCTTAAAATGCATAATGTTCAAATCACACATTCTAAAGTGGTTTTCTGTTAGAACTACATCAAATGAAAGCCATACTGCTGGCTTAAATGTAATTTAGCTCATCCTTGTTGTGTCAGAATGTTTTTTTACATATATATATAACGGGAAGGAAATGAAAAGATTAAAAAAAACATTAGTCATCATGAGGTTTTTTAATATCATCAGCACTAACATAAAGCCAGCTGATAAATTGCACACTATTCAGAAAAAAGAAATAGAATAAAATTAGTATTGCATTACACTAGATTAATCATAGCCCTGGGTTACTGTCATTCTATGGAAAAGAAAAGCTTGACTATTGCAGAATTTAAAGTTTCTTCTCAGCCTTTAAGATTATTTGTCTTAAGAGGCAAATAACAAGCCCGTGTACTGAAGAAAGAACACAAGATTTTGGACTGCTGGGGTTGGTAAATTTTTATCATTGTTTCTAAACGACAGCAAAGCAGCATTGATGACTTGGATCCAGATGGTTAGCAGTAACGCTTCATAATGGTAACCTAATGAAGCTTTTTAGTGCTGGTGACAGGTAAATGCTTGAAAGGTTTATGGCAGGGAAAAAGCTTCAATAAATAACTTGAAAATCTGTCTCTTCTTACTTGCATAATTATTGCTTGTTATAATGGCGTAATGGAACAGCGAAGCATAGGTGAAGAAAAGGCTAGAAAAGGGGAACTCTCTCTGGAGCTAATAGGATGTACAGCGGAATTTTTTTTATTTCTTGCAAGATGAATAGCTACTTAACAACCATTAGGCCTCTCTCAGACTTAAGGGGACAATTTAAAAATCTTTTTCATATGGTTAAGTCTGTCCAGGGATCAGAAGCTAAAAATAGGGGAGATGAAGGTTTTTCTCTATGCAAGTAGAAAATAAAGATTTCAGCATATTTTAACTGAAAGAAGAAAGTTCTGGGGCCTCTCAAATGAGCATTTTCCCCTAATCCCGGTTACCTGTGAAGGGTACAACCACAAATCCTGTGCTCACTTTGCAGTGACGAGGAAATCTGATGGATGGATACTTCAAAGGGCAGGAGGCCAGTCCTGCGGGGACTCTGATGTTTCTGATAAAACCTTTTGATTGAAAAAACAATTTTTCAATAAATTTCCCTCTTTTCTGGGGAAGAAAAAGGCAGGCTTAAAACTCACTGAAGGAGGAGGAAATTGGCTGAGAACATTTGGAAATTTTTCAGGTTTTGATCAGAAGTGCACCAGGTTTTGTCAGCTGTTTTCAGTTTCAGTTATAGAAAATTATATAGCAAAAAAAAAAAGTGAAAAAGAAATTGGCTGAGAAACATTTTTCTTGTCAAAAGTAAAAAAAAAAAAAAAAAGAAAAAGGAAAAAGGTTGAAAATTTCACTTAAAAAAAGAAACCATCTACTTCTGTTAACATTTTCTACTGTCAGTTTTCCAAACACATATGACTGGGAAAGTGTTGTCAGTTTTTCTGTGGGTAGGTTGAGCTGGTATGTCTTACACTCCCCTGCAGCATCACTGAATGCCTAGTTGAAGCTGATAGCACTAATGGGTCACGTAGCAGGACTCTCAGATTTTTTAGATGCAACCTGCTTCCAGCCTCTGCTGGAAGTCTAACCCTCAAAAGTGTTGGCTGACACAGGACTTTTGCAGTTTCACACTGCGGCTGGTAAAACAACATAAGAAATTAAAGGATATGCAAATAAAGTTAAAGCATGTACACAAGAACAATAATAAAATAGATTATGTCAAAGGAAGCCACTGAGGAAAGATCCTTCTATCTGGTAACTATAAGCATTGCTGAAAGCACACAGTCAATGTAAATGGTCTGGAATAAGGTATATAAATAGTGCAATGGGACAGAAGCAAAGAATCCTACACACAATTTATTTAGATTGAATGCTATTACGTAAATGAAGCATTTAATTGCAAAGCAGCTAAGATACATTCTTCTATTTTCTGCTACTAAAATAGAAATTATTTGGCAGTTGTTTGCCAAGCATTATTGAGGGGAGGTGCACTTCAGCCTCAACACCTCTTCCTTGAATCACTGTGGTTATTTTGGGACACACAGTCTAACTCAGGATCGTCGCACAGTCCTGATTGTCCACTGCTCCGGGTACAGGACTTTTCTTTTAGCCCTCAAAGGGTTAGGGGGGTAAAGCCTGACAAATATCGGTATTTGATTGATTTGTGAAAAAGCCAAATCATAGTCCTCTTCCGTCTTTTCCCCAGTTGTCTTGGCTTCCTTTTGAAGTTCTGCTGGAAGAAATTCTGTGCCTTCATACTAAAGCGAACATTTCATTTCTCAGTTTCTACAGATCAAGTGATGAGATGTCATGTGTGAA